>NW_017672029.1:0-77405 GCF_001879085.1 Nicotiana attenuata | reverse complement strand
TATATATATATATATATATATTAATATATATATTATATAAGTTAAAAATATGAGGGAAAAAATTGGGTATCAACACCCGTCACCAGCACCAGAGAGTTGTTTTGAGTGAGGGGAGTTTGGGCATATGTGGAGGCAGTGCCCTCGCCGTCATGGAGGTTCAGCACATCAGAGGAGTTAGGCGGCATCTTCAGCTCCAGTTACTTCACCGCCCGCCTAGCCAGCTCAGGGTGGAGCTCAGTTAGCTAGGGGTCGCCCAAGAGGGGGGGTGGGGTGATCAGGCGGCAAGCATGCCCGTTTCTATGCATTTCCTGCCGAACCAGATGCTGTTGCTTAAGACACGGTGATCAAAGGTGTTGTCTCGGTATGCCACCGAGATGTTTCTGTATTATTTGACCCTGGTTCCACCTATTCATATGTGTCCTCCTATTTTGCTCATTATCTAGATATACCCCGCGAGTCTTTAGCTTCATCCGTTCATGTGTGTGTGTGTATATATATATATATATATATATATATATCAGGTATGCCCGATTTCACGGGCTGGAGGGCTTGCCTTAAGCCCGAGTTCAGGATGGGACGAGTTCGAGCTCGATCGACCAAGCTCGAGCCCGATGACAAAATACAAGGCCCGAGGATCGAAGTACGCGATGAGTATCGAAGCCGAGTATGCCCAACCCCGAGATGATGCCGTTATAGGTTTGTAACAGAAAGAGCAAGATTTCAGCCACGTCCCTAAGATCATGGCGTAAATTCCGGAATAGATTCGTACGAGTTAGTACGAATTCGTACTAGGCGCTTAGACAACTGTACCAATAAGATTCCTTACTGTAAAGAGAAATGTACCTTATTTAGGGTTCCCCTACTATATAAAGGGGACCCCAATCATTTGTAACCATCATCAATCATTGGCAAAAGAATATACTCTCTTACTTTCTCGCTCATTGCTCACCAAAATTGTCCTTTAACCTTATTGTTCTTACTTTATTGTTCTTGATATACCTCGAGGCCACCTTAGCTCGAGGTCGAGACTGGCTTGCACACTGGTTTGATTTTACTTGTTTCTTTCATTTACACGTTAGATTTCTTGATTATTAATTAGTATTGAACTAAATCACATATCTTTAAAATCATAAATCAAGTTTAATTGTTACTCGTATTTTCTAGGTAAATAGTTTGGTGCCCACCGTGGGGCTAAAGATAATAGTGATTATTTCGGTACTGATTCTGATAACACACATTATTCACACTTGCTCTTGTCAAGAATTTTTGTTCTTAGGTTAAAACATGTCAAACTCGCAAAATGCACCCATACACGGCGATGAGGGTCTTTGATTTCATGGGGAAAAAAATAATGCAGGGGTCGGTGTACCACCGATTAACCCTGGGGAAGTGCCAAATGTGGAACCAGTCGATGTTAGTTCGCACATTGCTTTGAATGGGGATTTAGGCGCAGACGTCGGAGGAAGTGTACGCAGGGAAGCCCGATCTGGTGGCCAAGGAACACAGGGTATAGGAGATGGGGGAGTCAGCCTCCAAGTAATATTCAAGGCGCTACAAGGTCAACAGGTTGCTATCGCTCAGCTTCAAAGTCAGCACAAAACTCCAAGTATAGTCGAACCAGAAAACACTCGACGTACTGAGCCGATACCGGAAAGATCAAACGGTAATGGCTTGGGGACTGATCCCACAGTTATAAGGATGCTCGAGGAACTCACCAAGAGAATGAGTCCGGGAGTAGAAGATTGAGGATAATGAGAAAAAAAAGTGGAGACTTATAACTCCCGTGTTAGTCAAATACTGGGGGCACCCCCGGTCTTGAAAGGTTTGGATGCCAAAAAGTTCATACAAAATTCATTCCCTCCGAGTGCGGCTCTGAAGCCCATTCCTAAAAGGTTTTGCATGCCCGATATACCTAAATACAACGGGAAAACCGATCCAAATGAACATATTACCTCATACACTTGCGGGATTAAAGGAAACGACTTGAATGATGATGAGATAGAATCAGTATTGTTGAAAAATTTTGGGGAAACTTTGTCAAAGTGAGCCATGATTTGGAATCACAACTTGCCCCCAAACTCTATTGCTTCGTTTGCTATGTTAGCAGACGCCTTCGTGAAAGCACATGCTGGGGCCATAAAGGCGGCGACAAGGAAATCGGACGTTTTTAAGATAAGACAGAGGAACGATGAGATGCTAAGGGAGTTCATATCCCGGTTAAATGGAGCGAATGGAATTACCACCGATCTCAGACGATTGGGCAGTACAAGCTTTTATGTAGAGTTTGAACGAGTGGAGTTCGATCGCATCACGACATTTGAAGCAAATCTGATCGAGTACCCAACTGTAACTTGGTTAGACGTACATAATCGTTACCAATCGAAGATCAGGGTCGAGGACGACCAATTGGGAGTGTTGACACCCAATTTTTTCCTATGTATATTTTTATACTCAAAATACCTCCAAAATAGCATGTGTATGCATATATAAGCATACCCAAGAGTCTTGGTATTTTTCCCTAATTATTAAGATTTTAAAGTCAATTTATTGTCTATTTCTAGCAGTACAAAATCCAATAATTATTCCCAAATTATCATTTTGGTGAATAATTTATTTCTACTCTCATATTTACACCAAAATATAATAAAGGTGATTTTTACAAATTTATTTGGTATTTTTAAATCTAAATTGCATATAATCGCAAGTATAGCCTATTTTACAATTAATAGCATTTTACAATTCTAAAATTATTTCTAGCGTTTTTGGATTAATATATATATATTATTAATTTGTTCAGTGCTTTTAATTTGTTTTAAAATCATTATTACTATTTTATAAAAATAAAAAGGGAAAAATTGTCTATTTAAAATCTAGCCCGTTTCTATTTCAATTATAGCCTCATTTCTTTTCAATTTTAACCTCAATTTAACCCCCAATTCCGCCCCAAATTGAAACCTACCCAATTCCTAAATTACCCGACCCCTGACCCGATTTTAAACCCACCCGGCTTCCCTTTAAATCCAGGTCGTTGATCATTTTGATCAACGACCGATATTCTTTCTTTCCTTTTTAATTCCCTAACCCACCTAACCCTACTCCATTCTATCAGATACGCCGCCTTTGAACTCTTCATCTCTCAAACTCTCTCTAGCCCACTCCGAAACCCTAATCATCTCCCACATGTTTATACCATGTTTCCACCGGAATCCATGGCATTCCAAGCCATGGGTGGCCTATGCTCACTCTCTCTCATCGTTAAACCTAAGCTACTCGAAGTTTGGGGGCCCGACCTCAATGGCTCTCTTTAGATCTTTCTCAGATCTGTTGATCTATGGCCTTTCCGGCCATTATTCCAGCGTGTTCAAGCAATATGAGTCTTTTCGACTCAGGATCCGACTTTCCTCAAGACCTTTCTCATTCTAGGGTTTTCTCTGCAACTTTAAGCCGTCTGAGGTTCTGTACTTGCTTACTTCTTTTAGATCTGCGACATGCCTGAGCATTATTTGACATTTCGAAAGTTTTTCCCAAATTTCCTCTTTAAAATCGTTCAATCTCAATTTTAGGGTTTCTGAAAAGGGTTTCTTCAAATAATTTTCTGATCTTTCCTGTTCTTTCTTTATGTGTGTTTATGCTCGTATGTTTTCTTCTTATTATGCATGAGTTTTCTCTTTTGTTTCTTCCTTTTTATTATTATGCAAGACTCTTCTATTTTTTTCTGCTGTTATCCTTATGCTCGCATGTTAATTTGTTTTGTTTTCCTCACTCTTTGCTATATGTGTTTATGTTTGAATCCTGGATTTTGGTCGCTTTACTGAGTTTTGTTTGTGTATTTTTCCCTACTATTGTTTATAAACTCGCATCATCTGTTTCTTCTGAGCTTGTTTGTGTATGTTTGCCTCTCATAAGTCTTTGAAAGAGATTTCTAAGCCTCTTTCAAAGACATTGTTTTCTCACCTTTGATTCTATTCGAAACCCTAGGTTTTGGGGTTTCTTTGACAAGTGGTACTCGGGTTCGGCTTTGGGACCCTAGGCTTTCAGACTCACTGTGAGTCTGTAGTTAAGCTTGAATCTCTTTGCTTGTGACTCTGAGACCTTCAGTGTTAAACTCTTTTTCTAAATAACCTAACGATTCTTTTTGTTTGATCTGTGTGCTTATATATATGAGAAATTTCTCTTGCAAAGGTTTTTTTATCAACTAATTGATTGATTCTGAAATCCCTTTAATAAGGCTAATGATTTGCCACTGATTTTCCTTCGATTGAACCTCTTTTACCTTTCTTGACTTGGTTCATTCAATTGAACTTGCAATTTTTGGTTTCCTGGCTGTTTAATTGATTCCCTTGCCATATTTGGCACAAACCGTGTACCATTGACTGTTTCCTTAAATAACTTCTATGTATTTACCCCTTTTGTGCTACTTTGAAAGGTTTAGTAAAAATTTCTTTCCTTAACTAATTTTTACCCGTTGGAATCAGAATCCCTTAACCAAAGGGAGACTGATTCCAATGATTTCTTTACCTTTCTTACTGGTTCTCTTTGCACTATAAAAGGGGGTGCACCTCTGCACTTTTACAGGACCTAAATTTACATCTACACTCCCAATCAAATACTTCGCATCTATACTTTAAGTTCAATACCTCGAACTTCTTACTTTCAATTCACACATTTACCTTACTAATTTGAATTCAAACCTCTGCATTGCTTGAGACCTTTTGGAACTGCTGTACTTGCAACTTGGCTTTTCAAAAACTACTGTTTTCTTACTTGTTTTCCTTTGAAACTGGTATGTTTTTTTGTTTAAATTTCTGCCTCACCCTTATGTGTTTACTTCACAGTTTCAGCATCCTTGTTTACTTTATTGCTTATGTTCAGTGATTTGTGCTAATTATGCTCCTTCCTTGCCTTTTCTATTGTGAATCCCTACCCCTACTCCCTTCTATGTGTTTGAGTTAAGGTTCTTGGCCTGGCAGTACCCTAATTGTTGTCCAGGCTATAACCTGATCCATAATGGATCCTAACTCTTAAGTTTGGCTAACAGGTTGGTCAGGGGTGTGCCAGCATCCTAATTGCTGGGCATGACCACCAGCCTGCCATGGCTCTTCCCCTATGCACTTACACTTATTCTTAGACCCTTAAGTTCTGCCCCTCTCTTATGAGCCTTGCTTTGGGACCTTGAGTTCCCTCTGAACTTGGACATCTGAGGGCTGGCATTTCCACACTACACTATGATCTTAATTCTGCAATGTGTTTGGGGTGTAAGCACTGCCCGGAGCCCCTTTGAGACTCTTGGGAACTTTGACACATCCCAAATATGAGAAAGGCTTTTGGAAATCTGATCCTGGAAGTTGGTTTATCTCATATTGTTGGACTTTGAAGCCTGGATTAGGCTGTTTGGATGTAGCTGGAGCTTCTTATGTAATTTTACTTTTTTTTTTCTGATTCATTTGGGTCTGTAATAATTTGTAATAACAGTTGGGGATGGCTAGTGGAAAGGGATGGGGATGAATGCATGCCAAGGGTAGAAAACCTGCCTATAGGTTATTTACAGTTTTCGCATTCTACATTTTAAACTCATGCCTATAAATTCTGCATTTCTGCATCTTAGAAATCATGTCTATAAGTTCTGCATATAGAAATCATGACTTTAGGTTTCTGCACATCTGCATTGTAGAAATTATGCCTATAAATTCTGTATTTCTGCATCTTAGAAATTATGTCTCTAAATCCTGCATATAGAAATCACTACTTTAGGTTTCTGCACATCTGCATTGTAGAAATTATGTCTATAAGTCCTGAACTTCTGCATCTTAGAAATTATGTCTATAAGTTCTGCATATAGAAATCATGATCTTAGGTTTCTGCACTTCTGCATATACATGCCATTAGATAAACAATCATAGGTTTAAAAAATAACCAACCTCTCTCTAGATAGTATGCCTATAGGACTCTTACATTTATGAATTTGTTTAAAATCAATTACGCTTAGAAATCATGCCTGTAGGAATAACAAACTGAACCTATTTCATCTACGAGTCTAAAATCAGTCATAAGGTCATCAAAATCTGCAGATCTTTCGTTTATATAACCAACAACCTTTTCCCTAAAATCAGTATGCTCTATTAGATGTTATGCCTATATGCCTCACTTAGGCAAACTATTAGGTAATTAATTGCATCAATTCTGATAAACTACATCCAGACAAGGCCTAATTCGGACTCCTTATCTGAAAATATGTAATAAATCAGCTACCCCCTTTACATAATTTTAATTAAAGACCTAACCAGTACTTGAAGTCATGCTATATTTTCTCTTTTAAGTGAGGAGGCCTATTTGAGCTTTAATTGCTATGTGTTATTCCCCTAACTGCTTATGTGTTTTTGCTTGTCGCCTTAGACTTTTTATCCTTTTAAACTCTGAAAAGCCCCAATTCCCTTCCCTTTTAGGATTAGTAGTCTCAATGCCTACGTGACTGATAGGATCGGGATGGGTAATAGCATGCAATAAGTAACGAGACCATTCCGCGCTTTAATACGTTAAACGGGGTGGGAAAGGGTAGACATGGAGATGATGATCACGCGATAACACCATGCGTATAATCGGTTACCGGGTGTTGCGTGGATGATCCATGTTATTTATAAACCTAGGATCCCCCTCCCTCCATATGTGCTTACGTCAGTTTTCCAGTTCTTTAAACTTTGTATTTCACTTTAATTCAAACCTCTTTGGAATTTCCAGCACTGTTTTCATTTTTTAAACTTCCGCCCATTTTACTTCTTTGTCTGATTATTTGCATTCGTTACTTGACCCTCATTTTTCTGCATTTATACATTCTTTTAAGCGAGCATGAAACCATCTACTCCCTAACTTCAGCATGCTTATTTGACCTTTATAAAAAATCCTACTTGTAATCGTTACGTGAAGTTGTCTTGTATGTTTATTCGCTTTAAAGTCACAAATTGTAGCATGGCCGAGAACCACACTAGTGGATCTCGGGGGGTGCCTAACACCTTCCCCCTGGGATAATTTCAAGCCCTTACCCGTTCTCTGGTTCTTTTTTTTTTTTATTCCTTGGTGTCCTAATGCACTCAATCATTAGGTGGCGACTCTTCTAAATCTCAAAAACCCAATTTCCCAAAAGGAATAGAGTTGTCCGCCCAAATGTCGTAAACCCGATTTCGCCTTTAGAAAAAGGGGGCATCGACAGCATGGCGACTCTGCTGGGGATGTCTTTAAGGCTTTTACCATTTCATGCTATTTGTGACTTTATGTTTCTTTACATGTCTTTACTTGTTTAAATGCTTTTAAGTATTTGTTCTTTCTTCTACTACGAAACTAACTTGGTTCTTTGTTTCTTTTCTTTAATGCTTTCTTTTACCGCTTTCCTTCAATACTGTTGTAATTACGAGCAATTATTGTAACCATTATTTGATGAACGTGAAAGTACATGACAATTTGTTAATTATTGTATTGCATTTTTTTTCAACATCATGTTCCACTCGTGCCGAACAAAAGACCATAGCAACGCTTATAATGAGTGGTTGCGCTCTTCCGATATTATCACCCCTAAATCCGGCAAAGGCATATTTGCGGTAAAATCAGTCGATCAACGGTGTAGTCGACGGTTCTGCGCCATCCCGTCTTGAGTTGTCCACTCAAGGGTACTAGTCTAAAACCCCATAGAAACCCTACTCTATTTAATTTTGCATGCATCATGGTCAAACCTAGCCGAGTCAGTTATGTTGTCCGCATAATGACTCTTTAAGATAGCCTTGTCCAAAGTCCACTGGGTTTCCTTGAGACCCAAACGGACCTTATCACGTTCTGTGCATTCATTTGGAGAACTAAATGCTTCTTATGCTAATTATTGATGTTAAATAGTCGAGTCCAGTGGGGGAAAGGGGCCTAACCTTTTTGTTTTGCAGAAATGAGGCACGAAGTCCCCAGATTCGGCATGGTCCCCACATTCACCCCACTCTTGCTAGACTGGTGGAGGAGTCTTCCATCAAATGACCAAATCAATAAATTGAAAGAGAGAGCCACCAAAGCTATTGAAAAGTTGGAATATCTGGAATACAGTCTGCTGGAATTGGAAGGAAAAGTGAGGAAGAGAGTCACCGACTGCCAGAACTCTGAGGGAAACGAAGGAGAACACCTGGCAGAGGCATTTTTACTGGTGAACCTATGCGAGCTGGAGGATTTGATCAACGAGAGCATTCAACCTGGGGAAAGTCCTTCTGGGACCAAGTAGATAGGAGTTTATTTTTCGCTTTACAAATGTAATAAGGCCAATGGCCATTAGTGATTTTTATTTCTTGCTTATTTAGTTTCAATTTGGGATTCGTCTATTTTTTGTCAATAAAATGAGGCATTTGGCATTCTAAGTTCTCCAAATTTACTTCTCGCTAGGCTTACCTCGGGCACAACGAGGCAACCAATTTAGGACACCATTTATATTCTTACACTATGTGTTTAAATATTGCAACGTTTTCTCACAATCCCTACTAACTTGTTACCTTTTGTTTTTACTTTTGCTTATTCCCCTCCCCAAAGGTTAGTTCATGCACTCTGGCATCGTCATCATATTCCACAAGATCTAAGGGTCCTCCGCCTCCTCCTCCTCCGAGTCCTATCAGAAACAAGAACAAAGGAAAGATGGAAGATTTGAGCAACATCAGAAAGGAAAGTTCAGTTGAAAGGGTAGAGACTTCTCAAGGTATTCAGGTTTCCAAGGAAAGTGCCTCCCAGCTCGAACATAAGTTATTGAAATTTCAGGAAGAATTGGACCAAGTTCGGAACTTGGCAAGCTTGTCATTTTCCCTCACTACCCCGGATATCAGCTTCCCCAACACTCAAAATCCCATACCTCCTCAAAACATCCCGAAGCCACAAAACCAATCCACTCCCCATCACCACTGCAACACATGCCACACTTCAAGCAACACCCCACTGCTCATCCCCGAACCACTGAACTCCACAAATGATCATCACCACAACACCCCCATCTATGTGGAAACCATACCACACCCCATTCAGCCTGCCCCGAGCACACCTGAGTCTGATGATAAAGACTCTCTTATCAAGAATCTAGCCGCAGAACTCAAGAAGTTGACTAGCCGAGTTTAGGGTGTTGAAGGAAGCAAGGGGATCGAGGGACTGAATTACGAAAACCTTTGCATTCAACCAGATGTCGAACTGCCCGAGGGGTACAAACCTCCCAAGTTCGAAATGTTCGATGGCACCGGGGATCCTAGAGTTCATTTGAGGACATACTGCGACAAGCTGGTCGGAGTAGGAAAGGATGAAAAGGTTCGCATGAAGCTCTTTATGAGAAGTCTAAAAGGGGATGCGCTGTCTTGGTACATTAGCCAAGACCCGAAGAAGTGGTGAAACTAGGTGAGTATGGTGTCCGATTCCATGGACAGGTTTAGATTCAACACGAAAAATGCGCCAAATGTGTTCTACATCCAGAACTTGAAAAAGAAAACCACAGAGACATTCCGCGAGTATGCTACTCGTTGGAGATCAGAAGCTGCTAAGGTCAGGCCGGCTTTAGAAGAAGAACAAATGAACAGGTTTTTCGTTCGGGCTCAAGACCCGCAATACTACGAAAGGTTGATGCTGATTGAAGGCAAAAAATTCTCCGACATCATCAAGCTAGGGGAGAGGATCGAGGAAGGTATTAAAAGTGGTATGGTCACTAACTTTGAAGCATTACAGGCTACCAACAAGGCTCTACAGTCTGGTGGCACGTCCAAGAAAAGGGATGTGAGTGCCGTGATGGTTGCACAGAGAACAAAATCCCCAATCAAATACCAAACCTACCCAATACGCCCTCTTACATATCAACCTACCTCAAATTACCCGCACCTTCCTACCAAGCTCCGCCACCTACCTATCAATCACCCCCACCTCCCACATACCAACCCACTTCACCCAAATATTCCCAACCCGCACAAGTCTACCAAGCCTACAACACTCAACCATCCCACTATCAATCACCTCCTACTCGCCAAAACTTTCCTAGACCCCGACCAAATTTTGACCGCAAACCTCCCAAACAATACACCGCCATTGCTAAGCCAATCGACCAGCTGTACGAAAGACTCAAAGCCGCTGGTTATGTCACCCTTATCCCTGCCATAACTCCTGAAAACCCCTCCCAGTGGATTAACCCAAACAAAACCTGTGCATACCATTTTGGCAAGAAGGGACACACTATTGATGAGTGCCGCTCCCTGAAGAACAAGATCCAGGCTTTAATTGACAACAAGATCATCGTGGCAAAGGAGCATGCTCCGAATGTCCGTAACAACCCTCTACCAGACCACAAGGGTGGAAGTGTTCATATGATTGAAATAGAAGATGATTGGAATCCCAACGGATCAATCGGTTTGATCATGGAAGGTGACGATCTAAAGAAACCAATAGTCACTCTTAACCCGATTGTAGTCCAAATTCAGCCTTCTGAAGATGCTGAGGTGAACATGTCCATACCGCTTGAGTTTGAAGCACCAGCCTTTGCAAAGACGCAAACACCAATCGAGGTCGAGTTTGGGTCCCCAAAGGCGCCTGAGCCCTTTGAAGTTGCTGTATTACCTTCCAAAGCAAGGGTGCCTATTCCAGTAGCAATGATAGCCGTAACACCGTTCTACACAAAAGCTATACCATGGGACTACACAGCCGAGGCAAGAAGGAAAGGAAAAGCCAAGTTCGGAGAAACAGTTGCAGCACAGGGTATGACAAGAACCGACAGGGTTTGTACCCCAGAACACTTAGCTGAGTCGAGTAAGTAGACCTCTGGCCGACAAGCCATCATTGAAACTGGACCCGGTGATCTCTGGAGAAAGATACAAGCCAAGGAATACTTGGTCATTGACCAGCTGAACAAAACACCGGCGCAGATTTCTATCTTGGCTTTATTACAAAGTTCTGATGCACACAAGAATGCCTTGTTGAAGGTATTGAGTGAGGCTTATGTACCAAGCAACATCACTGAAGGAGAATGGCAAACATGGTGGGCCAAGTGTTGGAGAGTCACAAAATCACCTTTCACGAGGATGAGCTGCCACCGGAAGGATTGAGTCATAACAAGGCATTGCACATCACTGTGCAGTGCGAAGATTATTTTATCACCCGGATCCTGGTCGATGGGGGATCCAGTCTCAACATTTGTCCTCTGGTAACACTCAGAACGTTGGGAAAAGGGCTGCATGAAATCAAGGATGGGGCCATCAACGTCAAAGCTTTCGACGGATCTCAGAGGTCCACTATTGGGGAAATTAGCCTACGTTTGCAAAGACGTGTCGGCTTCTTACAATCTGCTGTTGGGACGACCGTGATAGACACCGTGGCATCAACACTACGACTATGGATTCATGCCGCCGGGGCCGTAGCATCAACACTGCATCAGGCAGTGAAATTTGAATGGAATCACCAGGAGGTGATCATTCATGGTGACGATAGCAACCCCATATAAAGCCGACAGACCATTCCAGCAATTGGAGGAAGAAGAAGATTAGGTGGGGAAACTTACCACCACATCGAGCGGGTCAACGCAATCGACAAAGACAAATGGTGGAACAACAAAATTGAAAGCATACTGAATTGGAGCGGATATGAACCTGGCAAAGGACTTGGCAAAAACCTATAAGGAATCGCTAAGCCTATCAAGCTCAAGAAGCATGGTACCACCTTCGGGTTGGGGTATGAGTATACATGGGAAGAATTCAAGGACTGGTCGCCACCCTGGCGTGGCCCTTACTATCCATTAGAGCAGCCGATACCCCGTCTAGAGCAGACTTTTCAACCAGCCGAGGTTATCTATGGGTCAGAAGAAGAGGAAGAATTAGCAGCGATAAGGAACTTGTTCCTGGAAGATGATGATATGGACTGTTGTGTCATTTTTGAGGAGGAGGGGGAGGAAGGCCCTTCCATACAGGCTGTGAGCAGAGGAGCACACCTCAGCAACTGGACCGTCAGAACCACCAGAGCCCGACGTTCCTCGGGGTAGCAAGGCTAAACAAAGCATTACACGCTGTTTTGCTTTACTAAAGTTTATTTTCCTTTCTCATTTTTCTTTTTTCGCAAGAAAGAGCTCCAATGTTCAAAACACTTATGGAATTTATTAAAGTATTTCAATTTTCTTACAAATCACTCTCTTATTATTTTCCCTCATTACTTTACTCAAACAGCATTACTATTACTTATCTTGATGAACCAATGACTGTGACATGCAACGAGACAACGCGACAAACGGACACAGATTTAGAGGAAGATGATATACCGGAAGAAATTATTAAGGAAGTCAACAATTTTGAGAATAGGCCTAAGTCCAACCTGGACGAGACGGAGATCGTCAATCTGGGAGATGCAGAGAACATCAAAGAAACACGAGTCAGCGTTCACTTGTCACCGTCTGAGAAGGAAGAGTACACAAAATTTCTAAAGGAATATGAGGACATATTCGCATGGTCATATGATGACATGACTGGTCTAAGTACGTCCATTGTGGCTCACAAATTACCGACTGATCCGGCCTGTCCGCCAGTGAAACAGAAGCTCAGAAAGTTCAAGCCAGACATAAGTTTGAAAATCAAGGAAGAAGTCACTAAGCAGGTCAAAGCCAAAGTTCTCAGGGTAGTAGAATATCCAACATGGTTAGCCAACATGTGCCAGTACCAAAGAAGGACGGGAAGGTTAGAGTTTGCATCGACTACCGGGATCTCAACCGGGCCAGTCCTAAAGACGACTTCCCCTTGCCGAATATACACATCTTGATTGACAACTGCGCCAAGCATGAGTTGCAGTCATTCATTGATTGTTTTGCCGGGTACCATCAGATATGGATGGATGAAGAGGACGCTGAGAAAATGGCTGTCATTACGCCGTGGGGGATGTATTGTTACAAAATGATGCCGTTTGGGTTAAAAAATGCAAGGGCCACCTACATGAGGGCGATGACCACAGTTTTTCATGACATGATACACAAGGAGATCGAAGTGTATGTAGACGACGTCATCATCAAATCCAAGAAAGTCGCTGATCACATGGGAATTTGAGGAAATTCTTCAATAGACTGAGAAGGTACAACTTGAAGATGAATCCCGCAAAATGTGCATTTGGGGTTCCTGCCGGAGAACTACTTAGGTTCATTGTAAGCCGCCGAGGGATAGAATTGGATCCATCAAAGGTCAAAGCTATTCAAGAACTGCCGCCGCCGAAGAGCAAGAAGGAGGTTATGAGTTTCTTGGGGAGACTTAACTACATCAGCCGGTTCATCGCTCAGTCCACTGTCATTTGTGAGCCGATCTTCAAGATGTTGAAAAAGGACGCCGCTACCAAATGGACTGACGACTGCCAAAAAGCCTTCAACAAGAGAGTCAGACCAAGACGGTTTACACCAGGGCAGCTGGTGTTGAAGAAGATTTTCCCACATTAAGATGAAGCCAAAGGGAAGTTCTCCCCTAACTGGCAAGGTCCATACATGGTTCATCGGGTTCTGACAGGAGGAGCCCTCATACTTGCAGAAATGGACGGAGAAGTTTGGCCAAAGCCGATCAATTCAGATGCAGTGAAGCGCTACTATGTGTAACCATTTATGATTATGATGTAATTTGAACTACGTCTGACCTGATTCCCGTTTAAGAGGGGATACGTAGGCAGCCTTATGGGTTCGGTCACTATTCAATGAAATTTTCATTCTCCCCGCAACTGGAAACTGGGGCAGAATTTTGAGGAGGGCACTCAAAATTTCGAAGTAACTTCAGTCGATCATTGCAAGCAGCCGTCAGAAGCAGCAACCCACTAAACTGGGGCAGAATTTTGAGGGGGGCCCTCAAAATTCCGTAGCAAGAAAGGTCGCAATGTTTTGAGCCACGTCACAGTCGTTGGTTCATCTAAAGCTATTTTTTTAATATATATACATATATCATATCTTTAACAAAACTCATGCATGTCTATTATCGAAATCGCTTTGTTTAGCAACGCTACCCGAGAGTACCCACAGTATCACCATAAACAGAGCCGAGCCAGTCAAGCGAAGTCCATGGGGATACGAACTAACCTTCCCCCTCTACAAAACTCACTATTTTTCTTTGGATGCAGGCACCCAAGTCGCAGATCATCAAATACATTAATACACTCATATTTTTCGGGAATACGACTCTCAGAGCCATCACCTATTTACATTCGCTATCCGCACACAACATCCCCAGCAGCCACAATATCAATGTCAAGTATCAGCTATCAGCTATCAGCTAAGAATTTTTTATTATTGCTATTCATCTTTCATCTTTTGCATAAGGCTACTATTCTGCCTTCCGAGGTTAAGCTCTACCTCCACCTTTGCATGGCTGAAATATCGCCACTTTATTTAAATCCCGCATCGACTGAAATATCGCCATTTTTATTTATGTCTTGCATTGGCTGAAATATTGCCACTCCATTTAAATTTTGCATGGCTGAAATATTGCCACTTCATTTAAATCCTGCATCGGCTAAAATATCGCCATTTTTATTTATGTCTTGCATTGGCTGATCGCCACTTCATTCAAATTTTGCATGGCAGAAATATTGCCACTTCATTTAAATCCTGCATCGGCTGAAAGATCGCCATATTACTTACATCTTTGCATGGCTGAAATATCGCCGCTTCATTTAAATCTTGCATCGACTGAAAGATTGCCATTTTTATTTATGTCTTGCATTGGCTGAAATATCGCCACTTCATTTAAATCCTGCATCGGCTGGAAGATCGCCATTTTTATCTAAGTCTTGCATCAGCTGAAAGATCACCAAATCCTACATTTCATGGGCTGAAAGATCGCCAAATTGTCCGAAGGCGTCATTGTTCAGAGGCACCATTTTCATAGTCCGAGAACGTCATGCCATGACCTGAGGACCCCACTTTTATCTCTGCATCGCATTATTCAAGGGCATCATGGTTCGGAGGCATCATTCTCATAGCCCGAGAGCATCATTTCATAGCCTGCGAATCCTTTATTATGTGTTTCATGGCCCAGGACACCATAGTCCGAGGACGTCATCCTAACCGTCCAAAGACAACATTCATGGTCCAACGGGAACTTCCATCACGTTTAATTTTTCGCACAATATATGTTGGTATTATTCATTTGCAGGTACACCGGCTAGTAACGGCCGTCTCAGCAGGAGCGATCCCGCTCCCGTTCCCGCAGCCTATTAGACTCTGACCATCCTTCTCAACCTGAACATCGCGCCCTTCTTGGAAAATCTCCACCGGCATACTCCGTCGACGGATCCCGAACTACATGTGGCCTGATTCCTGTATGACCAGGGATATGTAGGCAGCTCAGGAACCAGAGCTTGGTCCAATTTCTTCAATCGTTTCATTCGGTCAAAATTGGCCATCATATCTTTACCCGACAACTCTTTCATCCTTCCCGGGTAAAGAGGGGCAGCTGTTGACACACAATTTTTCCCTACGTATTTTTTTTATACTCAAAATACCTCCAAAATAGCATGTGTATGCATATATAAGCATACCCAAGAGACTTGGTATTTTTCCCTAATTTTTAAGATTTTAAAATTAATTTATTGTCTATTTCTACCAGTACAAAATCCAATAATTATTCCCAAATTATCATTTTGGTGAATAATTTATTTCTACTCTCATATTTACACCAAAATATAATTAAGGTGATTTTTACAAATTTATTTGGTATTTTTAAATCTAAATTGCATATAATCGGAATTATAGCCTATTTTACGATTAAGAGCATTTTACAATTCTAAAATTATTTCCAATATTTTTGGATTAATATTTATATATTATTAATTAGTTCAGTGCTTTTGATTTATTTTAAAATCATTATTACTATTTTATAAAAATAAAAAGGGGAAAATTGTCTATTTAACATCTAGCCCGTTTCTATTTCAATTATAGCCTCATTTCTTTTCAATTTTAACCTCAATTTAACCCCCAATTCCGGCCCCAAATTGAAACCTACCCAATTCCTAAATTACCCGACCCCTGACCCGATTTTAAACCTACCCGGCTTCCCTTTAAATCCAGGTCGTTGATCATTTTGATCAACGACCGATATTCTTTCTTTCCTTTTTAATTCCCTAACCTACCTAACCCTAATCCATTCTATCAGATACGCCGCCTTTGAACTCTTCATCTCTCAAACTCTCTCTAGCCCACTCCAAAACCCTAATCATCACTCACCTGTTTATACCATGTTTCCATCGGAATCCATGGCATTCCAAGCCATGGGTGGCCTGTGCTCACTCTCTCTCACCGTTAAACCTAAGCTACTCGAAGTTTGGGGGCCCGACCTCAATGGCTCTCTTTAGATAATCTGTTGATCTATGGCCTTTCCGGCCATTATTCCGGCGTGTTCATGCAATATGAGTCTTTTCGACTCAGGATCCGACTTACCCGTTGGAATCAGAATCCCTTAACCAAAGGGAGACTGATTCCAATGATTTCTTTACCTTTCTTACTGGTTCTCTTTGCACTATAAAAGGGGGTGCACCTCTGCACTTTAACAGGACCTACCTTTACATCTACACTCCCAATCAAATACTTTGCATTTATACTTCAAGTTCAATACCTCGAACTTCTTACTTTCAACTCACACATTTAACTTACTAATTTGAATTCAATACTCTGCATTGCTTGAGACCTTTTGGAACTACTGTGCTTGCAACTTGGCTTTTCAAAGACTACTGTTTTCTTACTTATTTTCCTTTAAAACTGGTATGTTTTTTCGTTTAAATTTTTGCCTCACCCCTATGTATTTACTTCACAGTTTCAGCATCATTGTTTACTTTATTGCTTATGTTCAGTGATTTTTGCTAATTATGCTCCTTCCTTGCCTTTTCTATTGTGAATACCTACCCCTACTCCCTTCTATGTGTTTGAGTTAAGGTTCTTGGCCTGGCAGTACCCTAACTGCTGTCCAGGCTATAACCTGATCCACAATGGATCCTAACTCTTAAGTTTGGCTAACAGGCTGGTCAGGGGTGTGCCAGCATCCTAATTTCTAGGCATGACCACTAGCCTGCCATGGTTCTTCCCCTATGCACTTACACTTATTCTTAGACCCTTATGTTTTGCCCCTCGCTTATGAGCCTTGCTTTGGGACCTTGAGTTCCCTCTGAACTTGGACATCTGAGGGCTGGCATTTCCACACTACACTATGATCTTAATTCTGCAATGTGTTTGGGTGTAAGCACTGCCCCGAGCCCCTTTGAGACTCTTGGGAACTTTGACACATCCCAAATATGAGAAAGGCTTTTGGAAATCTGATTCTGGAAGTTGGTTTATCTCATATTGTTTGACTTTGAAGTTTGGATTAGGCTGTTTGGATGTAGCTGGAGCTTCTGATGTAATTTTACTTTTTTTTTGATACATTTGGGTCTGTAATAATTTGTAATAACAGTTGGGGATGGCTAGTGGAAAGGGATGGTGATGAATGCATGACAAGGGTAGAAAACCTGCCTATAGATTATTTACAATTTTCGCATTCTACATTTTAAACTCATGCCTATAAATTCTGTATTTCTGCATCTTAGAAATTATGTCTATAAGTTCTGCATATAGAAATCATGACTTTAGGTTTCTGCACATCTGCATTGTAGAAATTATGCCTATAAATTCTGCATTTCTGCATCTTAGAAATTATGTCTATAAATCCTGCATATAGAAATCATGACTTTAGGTTTCTGCACATCTGCATTGTAGAAATTATGTCTATAAGTCCTACACTTCTGCATCTTAGAAATTATGTCTATAAGTTCTGCATATAGAAATCATGATTTTAGGTTTCTGCACTTCTGCATATACATGCCATTAGGCAAACAATCATAGCTTTAATAAATAACCAACTTCACTCTAGATACTACGCCTAAAGGACTCTTGCATTTATGTATTTGATTAAAACCAATTACGCTTAGAAATCATGCATGTAGGAATAATCAACTGAACCTATTTCATCTACAAGGCTAAAATCAGTCATAAGGTCGTCAAAATCTGCAGATCTTTCGTTTATATAACCAGCAACCTTTTCCCTAAAATCAGTACGTTCTATTAGATGTCATGCCTATAGGCCTCACTTAGGCAAACTATTAGGTAATTAATTGCGTCAATTCTGATAAACTACATCCAAACAAGGCCTAATTCGGACTCCTTATCTGATTATATATAATAAATCAGCTACCCCCCTTACGTAATTTTAATTAAAGACCTAACAAGTACTTGAAGTCATCCTATATTTGCTATTTTAAGTGAGGAGGCCTATTTGAGCCTTAATTGCTATGTGTTCTTCCCCTAACTGCTTATGTGTTTTTGATTGTCGCCTTAGACTTTTTATCCTTTTAAACTCTGAAAAGCCCCAATTCCCTTCCCTTTTAGGATTAGTAGTCTCAATGCCTCCGAGACTGATAGGATCGGGATGGGTAATAGCATGCAATGGGTAACGAGACCATTCCGCGCTTTAATACCTTAAACGGGGTGGGAAAGGGTAGACATGGAGATGATGATCACGCGATAACACCATGCGTATAATCTGTTACCAGGTGTTGCGTGGATGATCCATGTTATTTTATAAACCTAGGATCCCCCTCCCTCCATATGTGCTTACGTCAGTTTTCCAGTTCTTTAAACTTTGTATTTCACTTTAATTCAAACCTCTTTGGAATTTCCAGCACTGTTTTCATTTTTGTAACTTCCGCCCATTTTACTTCTTTGTCTGATTATGTGCATTCATTACTTGATCCACATTTTTTTTGCATTTATACCTTCTTTAAAATGAGCATGAAACCATCTACTCCCTAACTTCAGCATGCTTATTTGACCTTTATAAAAAATCATACTTGTAATCGTTATGTGAAGTTGTCTTGTATGTTTATTCGCTTTAAAGTCACAAATTGTAGCATGGCCGGGAACCACACTAGTGGATCTTAGGGGGTGCCTAACACCTTCCCCCTGGGATAATTTCAAGCCCTTACACGTTCTCTGGTTCTTTTCTTTTTTTATTCCTTGGTGTCCTAATGCACTCAATCATTAGGTGGCGACTCTTCTAAATCTCAAAAACCCAAATTCCCAAATGGAATAGAGTTGTCCGCCCAAATGCCGTAAACCCGATTTCGCCTTTAGAAAAAGGGGGCATCGACAGGGAGCCCCCTCGGGTTCAGTTCATCCTAATAGATTGGCAGTTAAGGCCCCGAGGGATACGGACAAGGAACCAAGATCAAACAAGGAACGGTATCAACCATATGTCGATCGGAGAAACAACGGTTCGGGGCGTAACACTCCTCAAAACAATTGAAGAAATGATCGAGGTCAAAGCTCTCGGGGACTTATGAGTAAGAATGGTTTTGATAAACATACCAACCTTAGGAAGCACCTTAGTTGTCAGAGTAAATTTTAGCGTAGATGCATTGGGGATCATGTCATCTATTGGAAGAATCAAACACCAGGTGACCCGAGCCTATACAAACGGATCCTTCTCAAAGGAATCCAAATTTGATATGTAAATATCATGGCACACATGGACATAGGACCGAAGACTGCAGGCAGTTGAGGGAGGAAGTAGCTCGATTGTTCAACGAGGGTCATCTTCGAGAGTTTCTCACTGATCGAGCTAAGAACCAGTTTAGTGAAAGAGATGCAAATAGAAAAAACGAGCAGGAAGAACCGCAACATATGATTCATATGATCGTTGGCAGTGTTGACATTCCACAAGGGCCTATATTCAAACACACCAAGGTGTCGATTACTAGAGAAAAATGGACTCGGAGCTACGTGCCCGAGGGCATCATATCATTCAATGATGAGGAAGCGGAAGGCATATCTCAGTCGCACAATGACGCCCTGGTAATTTCAATTTTGTTAAATAAAATTCAAGTAAAACGTGTTCTAGTGGATCCAGGTAGCTCAGTTGTTACGCCCCATGTTTTCGTACGTTAGAGTATCCGTAAGTCAATTGATGTAAGCTCAGAAATGAGATCAACTTTGAAAGTACATAAAGTACGTTAATCATTTTACAATGGAGGTTACAAATATTTAAGATCATTAATACCAAGTAGCAAGAGGGTTTGAACGCTTAGAAGCTAAACGAATTGAAGAAAATAAGTTTCGTCGAAAGTCGACAAGTTGGAATGTTTTACCATGTACTTTTGGGGTGAGACTAGGGTTATTAACATTATAAGGTTATTATAATATGAGTTATTTTAGTCGTATGATATTTGGTGTTATGTTTTGAAGTCAAGCGAGTTGTGGAACAAAAGTTGGAAAAGGTCATCACAAGTTCCATTCATAAATGTGCTGAAGATTAGGTCAAATGTAACTGAGCTTTTCTCCCAATATACTTGTAATTAGGGGATGATCTACCTACCCAATTAAATATCTATGAGTCTAGTTTCCAATGCAATAAACTGTTTGTTAATAAGATATTGGAGTAGAGATATTTGCATTTTCGCGAGACAGCGCAGGCTGGTAGGTGACAAGTAGGTGCATCACCTACTTGCCAAAATGAGAGGACTTAATTAAAAGCCCCAAAGTCGGTAAAGAGGGGTCTATTAAGGGAATATAAACTCAGTTATTTCACCTGTCTTTCACAACAAGAAAACCTAATTGAACCCCTGCAACTCCTCCCCAGAAATTCCACACAAACCTAGGGTATTTCGGGTGTTACGACGTGATTCTAGTGCCGAAAAGTCCGGACAGCTTGCTAGTTTCTCTTTCTCCTTCTTGTAGCAGCGTTGAGGAACTGATTTTTGATGAATAAGGACCAGGTTTCGTGGTTTATACTCAGTACAAGGTAAGGTTATGCTTCTCCTTCTATTATCTATGCGTGTGTGAGTTGTAACTCGATCGTAAAGAATAGACCTAGCGAGTTTCGAAAGAGTGGTATGTTATTTGCTCTTGTGTCATGGTTGGCTGGTTGTGAACCTATTTTTAAGTAGAACTCATGGCTGGTTTATTGGATAAGAGGTATAATTATGTTCTTTTGGTTGTGTTTCTCAATTTGAAAGAAAAGACAAGTCGAAACGTGTTTAAGTAAACTGAAAAATTATTGTTGAGTTGCTGAACATGTGGGACTGTTTAGTAGGCTGTTTCATGATGGTATTGGGTTGTCTCTTTTGCTACTGTTTTTATGGAGTTGAGAGGCGAAAGGGTGTGGAGAAACACCACATAATGGCAAGGTTGTTTGCTGGTCGTTCGTCGTAACATTTTCGGATTGTTTGACACTATTATTGTTGTCGTGTTGTGTATGAAGTGATAGGGGTATGTTGGGCTGTTTGGTGATTGTTTTGACTTGTGTGAAGTCATATATATAGGGGAGGTGATGTCCGTTTCATCGTAAAATATGTTGTGGTCGATACATAATAGATACGACGCTTAAACGATAACGACAGTGTCATTTCTCTTATTGTAGACTAAAGAGTCGTGACATTTGCATAGCTTGAGGTTGGGTAGTACATATACAAGGTATGTGAGGCTATCACTTTCCTTCTTTTGCATGACTTCGATTGTACATAATGCAATGAACGAGCTTCCAAAGGTACTCTACTCTTAGAAGCTAGCAGTACTTACATTGTTTCCCTTCTTATGGAACAATTGATGTTGAGGTTGTTTCTCTTATTCTTATGTTATCAATGTTGTTGGTACTTCCTGATTCTTACAAGATTCTTGATGAAGAGTTATTCTTAATAACGTGTACGAAGAATATCGACCTTACGTCACTCCGAAAGGTTCAGAATATGATTCCAATGAGTCCTACATGCATTATATATATGTATCTATTTTACTCTACCGAGTCGCGCTATTGTCGGCCGGGTACAGCACCAATTGTGCAACCACTGATCAGTTGGGTTTACCGAGCTCCACGTGGCCGGGTACGATTCTACCGAGCCTTATGATGGTCGGGTACGTTTTTACCAAGTCCTCTTTGAGGCCGGGTACGATATGATGATGATGATGCCCACAGAGGCAAATGTTATTAAAAGTTTATGTATATATATGTATTATGGATTTCATATCAGTAGCCCCCAGAGGCACTCAAATGTTACAGGTTGTATCTCCTCTATCTCTCTTTACATTGCTGTTCTTGTTTATGCTTTCCTGCTTTACATACTCAGTACTTTATTCGTACCGACGTCCCTTTTGCCTGGGGACGCTGCGTTTCATGCACGCAGGTTCCGATTGATAGGTTGACAGTCCTCCAAGTAGGCTATCAGCTCAGCGGAAGTGTTGGTGCACTCCACTTGCTCCGGAGTTGCGTATTTGGTCAGTATGTTTTGGATAGGTATTGATTGGTATGGCGGGGCCCTGTCCCGACCTTTATGATTTTATGTACTCTTAGAGGCTTGTAGACAGATGTCAGGTGTATGGATACTTGTATGGCCTTGTCGGCCTATGTTTTGAGTTTACAAATGGTCATGTCGGCCTTATAGGCCCGTATGTCACATGTATAAGTTTGTATATCATGTTGGGTCATCATATGTTGAGTATCCCCTTATGTTTTATTCTTGTTATCTCATGAAGGGTTTTCTAGCTCATTTACCCATGATAGTATGATAAGAAAGATATGTTACGTCGGTACTCGGTTGAGTAAGGCACCGGGTGCCCGTCGCGGCCCTTCGGTTTGGGTCGTGACAAAAGTGGTATCAGAGCAGTTCTGTCCTAGGGAGTCTACAAGCCGTGTCTCGTAGAGTCTTGTTTATGGGTGTGTTGTGCACCACACTTATAAGCAGGAGGCTACAGGGCATTTAGGACTGTCACTCTTTCTTCTTATTCTAGATCGTGTGGTAGAGCTCAGTTGTAAGAATTCAAACTCCTAAATTCGACTTTAGTCGTAATACAACGATACTTACATCCACAAAGACAGTTGGTAAGAGATTGAATGTGGCTCTGGAAGAGCTGAGTTAGAGGAACTCGATTTTGCATCATGCTAATAATGAGTAAATGTAAGGTCTTCAGCAAATCATGTATGTACTAAGATGTGTGAGCTTCTTGATAAGGAGCCCCAAGGCATGAATATCTATCCATCCATATGGTAAAGAGGGACGAGAGAATCAGGAGATGGATACAAGTTTGAATAAGTAAAAGAAGCAACTTTAAAAAGAGTACGAGGTACCCAGCTAATGAAGATTATCAGTATTTGCAATTCAAGCAGAGAAATATAAGCATTCAACAGTAACAGAGGTATGTACAATTGGCCACACCCATTTCAGTTATGCCCTATGGGAGTTGACAGATATAGTTTAAGAGAAGAAGGGGATAGCATGATCCAGTTAGGGTTAGAGTAACCCAAAATGATAGATGGATTATTATCATTAGCTAACGTTTCCGAAGGATATTGCAGATGTGGTAATAGTTCTCCTTGTGAGACACCCCGATGGTGCAATATAGTATATTTAGAAATGATAACTAGAATGTCTGGAAAAATTTAGAAGATTGGCACTGGAATCCTAGAAGGGATAAATATTTACCTTTGTATGGCTCCCGTTCCTAGTAAAGAGAGAATGCTAGGTGACCTGAAGAGCCATTGAGATGAAGCAAGGGGAGCTAAAAGTGAAAGAGTGTTTTGTTGTGTTATCATAATAAAGTGATAAACAGAAATATTAGCCGGAGAATAAGAAGAGAGTAATTGAAGTATTATGAGTAAGATGAGATAAATGATGATAACGGTAAATCAAAATATGATAGAATGACAGAGTCTATAGTCAAGTGAGGGAAAAAGACAAGAGGTGACAGGCCTTGAGACAATAAAAGAGTATAGGCCAAAGGCTATATCCTCATTCGAGAATATAGTTGGTGACTCGAACGTGATTACCATAAGGAAAAATTAGACCCCCGTAGTAATAGAATTTAGTATGGGATAGTAAATAAGATAAAAAATCGAACATGAATTAGGGATCGAAGGAATTGGTAATAGTCGGTATTGTGAGAATTTCAGAGACCGTGTTTCAACAATAATAGAATAGACAAAAGGCGAATAACCTTTAAAGGCCATTTAGGAAGTCGCTTACCTAAAGCAAGCACTCTGAGCAGAGTTAATATTAAGGGACTAAGTGTGCCAGTTACAGTAGTTGTCACCTTCGTGCATAAGAAATTTAGTTATCCCTGGTACAGAAGGTTACCATACGGCGATTAAGGTTCATTGATAATGTGAAAAGGGGCCAAAGATGAGGAGGTAAAACATCTATAGGTAGATCGTCGTAGTACTAAATCTTAGTACTCCCCTAAAGGGGGGAATATGGTGTGATATGGTATTAAGTCAGGGTTAAGCGGTTCAGTTAACTATGGAATGGTAAAGGAAGAATGTTGTATAAAGGAGAAAGGGATGATGTTGCATTTATTCAGTTCCTGCAGATATGTTGCGACTCCAGAACATTATACAAGCACGACACCGGGGAGAGGCAGTAAAAGTTCCCGGCCAGGATGTTATTGATAAATAAGTGTGAATGGACACTTGATACATCAGGAGCTAGTGGCGAGAGATAAGTTAAGACAAAGGATATATCCCATGAGGGATTATGCAGAATATATATATATATATATATATATATATGAGAATGGACCGACGAGTAATTAGTAGTTGATTCAGGAAGAGCCAGTTATGGCTAGACAAGAGGTCACAAATAAATCAATAGATCATGCAAGATAAATGTATTGAACCGCAGCATAGTGAATTCAGTCTAGCAAATACGAGATCACAATCATTTGAAAAAAAAATTCAGATAGGAGTTGAGGCAGTTAAAGGTACCGTTTTTAAGGTTTATGAAAATAAGAGAGAGTGCCACTAAGGAGACAATAAAAATTTGAGCTTAGAAGTAACCCTACGAGCACAAGGGCATGAAGTTATGTAACTAAGGATTATAATAGGCAAGTAAGAACAACGAAAATTTCCTTCAGGTGTACGATGTAACAAGCTCGCAACTTTACAAGAGCCAGAAGGTCTCTCTAAGTACTACAACGAAAGATTAGTTGAGGAAATAAGGAAGAAGGTTTCCACCTAAGCATAGAGAGCTAAAGAGTAATTGATCTTGTAACAACAGTCTTGCTACAATATTGTATACACTCTATAAGAAAGTGGCACCTATCGTGGCTAATGAATGGAAAAAAAAATCAAAGGAGATGTTTGAGATCATATGAGGTACAGGAAATTACAGTATTCTTGGGCAATAAGACAAGCCAATTATTCATGCAACAAGTGATAGAACGACCACGAAAAGTAAACATTTAACGACAACTGAGAAGGAACGAAAGAAAATTTACGGTTCTAGCAAGTTAAAGGAAGGTTGCGAGTAATATAAATAGATAAGTGTAGGTCGTATGGTAAAGTATCGTAGAGAAACAAGGTTTTAGGTAGATAGGAGTAAGGATATAAAAAGGTGAGTGAAAAGGTGACGAGAATATGTAAGTCCTCGGGATTAAACCCATCAAAACAAGGGAAATGATGATTTCCATATGTAATAAAAAGCTCGGTAAAGCCTGAATGAACACAGAAGAGTCTAAGACTAGGAGCAATTAGAAGAGACAAGATACTGCCCCGTTAGTAGAATAAGGGTGTAATTGTGATAGATAAAAGGATGACATTTAGGCCTTTGATTGAGGAATAATTTAAAGAAAAGGGATTTTATTAATTGCACGGGATTGGAATACCCCCATAAGATGAATCATGATAGGATGCTATGAAATATGGTTATGGAAGTATAGTATCGTCCCTAGGTGGATCGGACAAATCACTTCAGATATTCTCCGATGAGATGTGAGCCCTAGTGACAATGTATTACGTAAGAGGTTTCAAGTTATCAGTGATGGATTATAGATCAACATTAAGGTGAATCAATAATAGATGGATAAGAGTTCAACATATGAGAGGAGATTATGATGCCATTATTTAGATGAATAGTAATAAGGAAGCATTAAATGACTTAGATTTATACATATAATTTTTCTTGTGATACATACAGCTAATGTAATCTTATCCGCTAGGCAACATTTGAGGCATTTATAGGAGTCCGTGATGACAAAGCAACAGCTCAACTCAAATTGTTTGGTGATCACCTGCAGGTGCCTATAGATCCCCATTCTATATCAACTTTTGATCCATAATATCTTTATTTCCCCCGTTACTTGCTGAAAGTAAGCTATTCTAGGTTTTGGAGAAGAATCTGCCAATGGACAATATTTACAAGTCAGAAAATGTTACAGCTGCTCCCATCAGGGATATCCAGCTTCTTTACAATGCAGGGGTGAGTCTTTTTTATTACATCGATGAAGCTTCTTTTAGATCTTTTTATCCTTATGAAACTCATCTAAAAGAAAATGTTTCCTTAGCTACCTGGAGTTGGGTAGCAAACCTCGGTAATAATAAACCGAAGTAAGTGTTATGGTATAGTATAACCTACCTAGATGTAGTAAAGCCATAAGGATAGATATGCAAGGCTATGAAACAATATATAGCAATAGTCGTAAGTTCGATAAAGTACCAAGCGAAGAACTTTAGTACACCTATAGATGCCTTGAGGGACGTCATGTCATAGTTTTGCATATGTTCACAAAGTGAGGCCTAGAGATTGGCTAAAAGCTGGAGGAAAAAGGAGAGAAGAGTTGCATAGGCACATATACAAGTACACGACTGTACATGATGCATGTCGGAAGGTAACAACAGTTACGAGATTGGAAAAATTCCGACCACAGGTCGACGTATGAGAAAGAGGCCTAAAGGGGGGAATACCCTGGCCTTTGGATTAATTTAAAAAACAGTTTCCTAGATGCCAAGGACAATATTAAAGTATTCTTAAGAGCTACAGGTTATGAGACTGATAAGTGCATCAGTCAACATTCGAGGACGAATGTTCCAAAGGGGGGAATGATGTTACACCCCATGTTTTCGTACGTTAGAGTATCCGTAAGTCAATTGACGTAAGCTCAGAAATGAGATCAACTTTGAAAGTACATAAAGTAAGTTAATCATTTTACAATGGAGGTTACAAATATTTAAGATCATTAATACCAAATAGCAAGAGGGTTTGAACGCTTAGAAGCTAAACGAATTGAAGAAAATAAGTTTCGTCGAAAGTCGACAAGATGGAATGTTTTACCATGTACTTTTGGGGTGAGACTAGAGTTATTAACATTATAAGGTTATTATAATATGAGTTATTTTAGTCGTATGATAGTTGATGTTATGTTTTGGAGTCAAGCAAGTTGTGGAACAAAAGTTGGAAAAGGTCTCACAAGTTCCATTCATAAATATGCTGAAGATTAGGTCAAATGTAACTGAGCTTTTCTCCCAATATACTTGGAATTAGGAGATGATATACCTACCCAATTAAAGATCTATGAGTCTAGTTTCCAACGCAATAAACCGTTTGTTAATACGATATTTGAGTAGAGAGATATTTGCATTTTCGCGAGACTGCGCAGGCTGGTAGGTGACAAGTAGGTGCATCACCTACTTGCCAAAATGAGAGGACTCAATTAAAAACCCCAAAGTCGGTCAAGAGGGGTCTTTTAAGGGAATATAAACTCAATTATTTCACCTGTCTTTCAGAACAAGAAAACCTAATTGAACCCCTGCAACTCCTCCCCAAAAATCCCACACAAACCTAGGGTATTTCGGGTGTTACGACGTGATTCTAGTGCCGAAAAGTCCGGACAGCTTGCTAGTTTCTCTTTCTCCTTCTTGTAGCCGCGTTGAGGAACTGATTTTTGATGAATAAGGACCAGTTTTCGTGGTTTATACTCAGTACAAGGTAAGGTTATGCTTCTCCTTCTATTATCTATGCGTTTGCGAGTTGTAACTCGATCGTAAAGAATAGACCTAGCGAGTTTCGAAAGAGTGGTATGTTGTTTGTTCTTGTGTCATGGTTGGCTGGTTGTGAACCTATTTTTAAGTTGAATTCATGGTTGGTTTATTGGATAAGAGGTATAATTATGTACTTTTGATTGTGTTTCTCAATTTGAAAGAAAAGATAACTCTTTCCACACGATGGCTGGCAAATTGAAACATTTTTTTAAGACCATCTTCCTGTACCTTTTTTAAATTTGAGCAGCTGAATTTATTTGACAAGGTGACCAAAGGTTGCTTGATCATGTGATCCTCAATAAACTGCTCACAATGCACAGCAGTTGCTGCAATCTGCTTCTGCTTCACCTTCTTCTTCTTCTTCCCTGTTGTTGTCCTTGAGGTTGAGGTTGTTGTATTGGACTGGTGTGTTTTTGTTGGAGTGGTATTATCAAAGTCCAAATTGAAAACTGAATCATTTGGTTTTAGTTGTTGCTGTCCATCTTTTGGTGCTTGCAAAACTGCCCTTTGATTGTTTTCTATTAGCTGATGATGTGTTGTAGTTGTTGTTTCATGTCGTTCGTTCTTAGAAATTGCAACCAGATTGTTCACCTGTTGACGCTGCTGCCCAGATTTTAATTTTGCTACTGTTTGATCAGTTGTAGCTTTGACTAACTGCTTTGTATGTGTTGCTGCAGTTCGCTTCAAGCTTCCAGTTGGAGAATTTCTGGGCAAAAAACTTGGAGCATTGATGTTCAAATTGCTCCTAGGACTTGCTGCTGTTGCCTCATCATATGTTGTCATTGCTAAAGAGTCAATATCTTCCCCTGCACTCTCTTGATCGACCTCCTGGGCTGCATCTTCAGATGTGTAGCCAGCAAAACCTGCACCCCAGTCCTCTTCATTTTCTCCTTCACGTTGCTCATACCACAACTTGGATTGAATGGCCATTCCTTTCACATTTGTTTGTATTACATCATTATTATTTCCAGTTGATATCATAAGCTGCCCTGATTCACCTCCATAGTCCCCAAATGACTCCATTGATTGTGATGGAACTTCATACACGGATGTGTTCAATGTCGCTATTGGTTGTTTAACCATATTAGTATTCAACATCATCGCGTTCTGGGCATCTTTGATTATTTTTTCCACCTGTGGACTGGAGTAATGCAATGTCGGAACATTGGAGCTATGCGCTTGATTTCTCATTAGCTCCTCCACCTTTGAAGTTGTATGAGATACTGCCCCAGTCATTTGCTCGTCAACAGGAACGATAGCAAGATGTTTTGAGCTATTTGATCGAGCATATGCATTCATTACGACCTGTTGTTGCCTTTCACTACCTGGAGATTTGGACAAACTATTTGTTGAAGCTATATTTTGACCATGCTGCTGTATGTTCTTCTCGCCATTAGGTCGTGCACCAGTGATAACATCTAGTGCATCTGCTTCAAAAGTTTCTGCTTCCTTGGTAGCCTGTTCAGGTGCATTGTCTCTTTGCTCTAAATCTGGTACTGCTGCATTATTTTTGGAAATAAAAGCTCGAACAATTGCAGCTAGTGCACTATCATCCATCAGTTGCCCAGATTCAATATTAAGAGTTTGCAAAAATGCATTGACATCAATTTGTAGCCTTGACAGTACTGTAGCATCAGGAAAAACCTCTGCACATTCTGTAGTATCAGTAGCTGCAGCTCGACTAAGATTAATTAGCTGCTCACATTTAGTAGAATTCACATCTAGCTGCCCTTTTCCATCTAAACCAACAATCCCAGAGGCATCAGTTGACCCCTCAGCTCGTTCACTAGTAACACTCAATGGAACAGTATCATGTTGTCTAAAGGGGGTCGATTTGGTTCAGCTTTCAAAGCACTCTCAGTAAGTTTACACTCCAAAGAAACTCAACCGTTAACTGATGGCTGCTCGTGTTCAATAGCTGCTACTGAAGTTACAACACCATTAGCTTTGCCATCAGCTGCTTAGAAACATTGCAGTAACCTGGAAGATTATCATAGACAACTTCTTGAAAAACCTCAACGACCTTACCAGATTCATTGTCAACATGCTGTAATCGAACACGTTGCGGCAGCTTAGCAACTAGATCAACGATAACTCTGACCCTAGCAGTGCTAGGTCTAGATTTCACCTGTGTTGCTTTGTCAATAGCGATTGGCTTTCCAACTGCCGATGCAATAGATAATAAAGACTTTCTAGCAAACAATTCTGGAGATAAGTTCGGCAGTGAAATCCATACCACAGCCATAGTCGTTTCTTCGTTAGGATTGAAACCAATTGTCCAGGGAAAAATACGATATTGATGTTCTTCTCCTTTGAAGGAAAAGTAGTTCACTGCTCTTGCTAGAGCAGTAACAAAATCTTCATGTTGATCCAACCGAATTAACAACTGTTTTGGAGCAAGTTGACCAACCAAACAGTGGCCTTTGATTCCCAGAACTTTAGGCAGCAAAATACGCAAATCATGCAAACCTGGAGATCGCGGCGATAATTTGACGACAACTGCTTGGTGAAGTCCCTCCTCCACAGCAAAAGCTTGTCTTTCTTCCATTGAAAATTGTATTGTAGGTTCTCCATGGACTATATGAATTGGTTTTAGGGACAACGTTGAAGTTGCTTGGGCAGATTGGTTTATAGTTAGGCGTTTGGCATAGGATTGTTGATCATTGTTGTTTATGTTTTGCTCGCTAAGGTTTATATTAGGCTCTCCCACAGCTTGAAGCTGGGGAGAGACGATGGCAGCCATGGATGTTGCTAGGTCGCCATCCCTAGAGAGAGGAGAGAGGAGAGAGCTTTTAGGGTTTTTTTTTTTTGGTTTAGGGTTTTTTTTTTTTTTAGCAAAATCAGGCCGTCATTATTTGGGTAGGCAATCTTAGGATTTTTTTTTTAGTTATTTACTTTTGATTTCGAGGCGAGAGGTCGCCCCCTTTTGTTAGTTAATTTATCAGGGGAATGCCCCGCAGAGTTTGTATATATATATTTTATACTCTTTTATCAGGGGTATGCCCCGAAGTGAATGTAAATGGAGGTCGAAGCGACATCATAGAGGCATAATAGGATAATTAGATTTATTTTGTTATTTTCTTTCCATTTATTTATTAGGTGGGGACGACCTCGAGCCTCTTTGATTGTTTATTTTCTTTTTGTGTGTTTTACCTCAATTTGAATATTTTAAAAGCCAATTAGATCGAGTACGCAACCGTGACTTTCACGGGACTCGGGGAATTCCTAACACCTTCTCCCCCAGTCAAATGAACCCCCTTACCTGAATCTCTGGTGCAGACTCAGTTTTGGAGTCCAAAGTGTTTTAAAAGGAAAAATTATTTCTAAAAACGGTGACCTGACACACCGAAATCAAATGTCAGGCGGCGACTCTAAAAAACTCCTTTTGAACACAATTCTTTGTCACTTTCATAATTGAAACCCTTTTTGAGCTTCAAAATTACTTTATTTATTTTTAAGAGGGTTAGTGAGGTGAAAAAAAGGGGTGTGACAACAGTGAGCTAAAACAGATATCACACAGCATTATGTTGGCAGTTCTACAGCAAGAATCACTTTACTCAAATGTTTTACTGCTTATGTAAACATGCCGAAAATGCAAAAGAAGATCCAACATATGTAGGTATTAGTAATTCCAATAAGGGTTTCCAATAATACAGAACTAAAATAAAATTTTCAATGAGCAAAAGCACTATCTGACCTAAATAAATAAGATACCTCAGTGTTTCAAGGAATTTATCCAGTTTTCACTGTGAACCTCAATGTGCATAATTCAATCAAGCAAAGCAAAATTACTATATCATGGTTTGTGTGAATGGCACGATTAATTTGAGGGCATTCACACAAACCGAAGTCAAATCAATCCAGCAAGAATGAATATAAGGGAATCAATAAAATATAGTTGCTGATGATCAATAAAATATTTATTTTCACCAAAAAAAATAAACAAAAGTATTTTAAGAATGCACATTATTTCCTTGGAATATTTTGCATGAAACATGATTGAAATGCTAAAGAAGTCATAAAATTCAAACTTCATAGATAATAAAGAAAATAAACATGAAATAATCATGCCCAACTTCATACATTACTTGAAATTCAAAATGTAAAACAAAGTCCTCAACTCTTGTACACCAAAGAGAAATAACAAACATTTTTCTAACACAAGATAACATAAGAACTAAAATTGAGATAATTACTTTCCAATATTTTCTGAAAGCTTCAACCCAATAAATATGCCCGCTAACATAGTAGATGAAATAGCACTTGCTACAGTTTCATTTGTTACCACTTTTTCACTTTCTTCAACGGCTGAGCTTGAAGATGACTCTTCCTGCGAACAACTAGTTTTTTAAAATTTGTTGAAGGCTTCATCATAATATTGGAAAGCATGAAAGTAGCTACTCTCGACTCCAACAAGCATTTTAACACCCTCAGACCAACAATTATATATTCCAGGCTTCTTACCACAAAAAACAACAAAAACCATAGATTTGAGTTTTTGTTTACCTTCAACAGATTTTTCAAATTCATCGAACACCGATATGGCCGCATCGTGAGACTTGAAAGACTGGAAGATGCTACGCTTAACTCCGATAACCATATGAGAACATTTACTTCATGAGTAGTATATTCCTGGCCTTTTACCAGAAAATACAACATATACTTTTGAAGCACTATTCTTCTTCGAATGCATCCTTAATCTATTAACTCAAACTTAGAAGAACATAGGAGTTTAAATGAAGGTTTGTTTAAGTATGTTTTCGGCCATCTAGGGTTTGTTTAGGTAGGGTTTTGGCCATCTAGTTTGTTTAAATAGCATGGCTTTGAAGACCTACTAATAATATACGAAATACACAATGAAATACTAAAAATATACGAAATGCAAATTCAAATACATGTATATAGATGAATGATTTCGAAATATATATGTGTATACTACATAAAAAAGACTGAAAATACGTTAAAAAAAAAAAAAAAAAAAAAGAAAAAGGTTTATGGGGAATAAGGTTTGCAACCTTTGAGAGCTTCCATGCATTGGGAAGACAACTATTAAATGGGTGGGAGAGAAATATTCAAACCTAACTAAAAGGGTATTGTCGGTATAAAGATACGGCTGAAACCCTAATTGGGGCATAAAATTACCTTAATGACCCCATTTGGGTCAATCTGGCCAAAATTGGTGTGGCCAAATGGATTTTTCCTTTTACTATAATCATGAAGGAGTGATCTAACTCTATTGATCCATTTCAAAAGATAGATTGTGCACTCCTATACTTTGATAAGCTAAATATTTTTTTTGTGTGTGTGATGCTACTTAGTACTTTTAATTTATTGGATATTAGTTCTTAACTAATTTTTCATAGAATTAGAATATTCTCAATTTTGAAGTGTCCAATCTTGCTAATTTGGGTAACTTTCGTGTGGAGAAAAATATTTTGATGAAGATTTTTAAGTGAATATTTTACTTAAAACTTTATTTTAATAATACTAATAGTTATTTTACAAAAAATTTTATTACATGACTTGATATACACGTGCAACAAATAAGAACGTTTTTTTGCTAGGTAAACAGAAGTAAACTGATAAGTAGATTTTCATTGGAGATAGATGGAAGAAATAGTAGCAGCGCTGGAACTTTGGCAATTAAGCACACAAACTTGGTAACTGGTAAGAAAAGTGAAAAAAGAAGACGTTGTTTGGAAGGCATGTTAAGAGGCTTCTGTTAATTGAGAACATGAAGAGTTAATGAGGAGCATCGATTCTTTGCCAAGAGTAGCGATGTAAAAGCATAAAGGTTGCAACGGTAGTTAATGGTCTTCAGGTTAATTAGGTTAATAACAGGGGCAATTAAGTAATTTACTTTTAGTTTAGGGGTTCCTGCTTTTATAGCAACTAGCTTTAGGGGACGCGCTTTGCGCGTGTACCTATGTCGATGAATGCTAAATTTTTAAAAAGTTATATAAACATTACTTTCTCTATTTTAATTTACATAACACGTTTTCTTATTAAAATAAGATAAACAGATAGATAGATTCATGTGCATTTTTTAGTTGTAGACAAAAATAATATATACATAATAATTAATATTCAACAAAGATCTAATGTTATTTGTTTTAGTCATTTTATATTTAAAAATATATAGCTTTTGACTTGCTACTTTGAATAATTTTGATACATGATTTTAACTTTGTGAGTTATAATTTTTCTTTTCTGTTTTTTTTTTTCTTTTAGTTCAAATACCAATAAACTTTACTGCCTTTAACTTTTAGAAAATACAATTCCACAACCAGAACTTAATTAGTTTTTCTAGTAACTTCATGAGTTTATTGATTAGTGCAACTTCAATACTAAAATCAGTAATGGTAAACGCTCATCTTCATTTACCAATCGATGTGATTTTTTATATTGATCAATTATTTGTTTGGTTGGAGTTACGTTCTTTTTGTTTAAATAAATATTTCATATAACTAATAAGTTTACCATTTTTCTACCTATTTAAGGGCTCTTGATTACTAATAAATATTTCCTCTATCTCAAACTATTTGTCGTATTTCTCTTTTACACACATCTAAAGAAAGCATTAATGAAAAGAAACTTTTGACTATTTAACCCTTATTTATGTCTTAAGTATAACATCTTTTTATTGAATATTTACTTTATTTATGTGTAATCTCCATCTCAAGAACACTATTACTAAGGATAAAACAAAAATATAATTAATTTTGTCTTAAACTATAACGATCTGACTGGTCATTTTGCTTTCTAGAACCCCGTTCCCCTAAATAAGACTTTCCATATTTACTTTTACTGATTTATAACTTGCGGGGATGTTGGTTCGGGATTTGGAAGTGTTCGGGTTGAAATCGGAACACTTGGTTCTTTAAGGTTGGCTTAAAAGGCCAAGTTTGACTTCGGTCAACATTTTGAGTAAACGACCTCGGAATCGCAATTTGAAGGTTCCAACAGGTTCATACGATGATTTCGAACTTGGGCGTATGTCCGGATCGGGTTGGATGACCCGGGAGCGTTTTGGCGCCTAATAGTGAAAGTTGAATCCATAAGGATTTTGAAGTTCTTAAATATTTAGTTTGGAGCGGGTTTTTGTGTTATCGAGGTCCGAACAGAATTCCGAGACCGGGAATAGTTCTGTATTGTCATTTAAGACTTGCACGCAAAATTTGGTGTCAATCCGAGTAGTATACGGGTGTTTCGTTGCATTAGATGTGAATTGAAGAACCTGAAGTTCATAAGTTTGATTCAATTGGTTTTACGGGGTGATTCTTAGATTTAGCGTTGTTTCGGACATTCCGAGGGCTCGAGCGAGTCTGTTTTATTACTTCAAACTTGTCGGTATGTTCGGATGGGGCCTTGTGGGCCCCGAATGTCAATCAGATGAGGCTCGAGTTTAGTTAGGAAATTTTGGAAGGAGTTGAAGCTCCAGGTTGCTGTCATAACCTGTGACGACCCGACCCGTCGTCTCATGAGTTACCGCCCCGTTTCCCCCATTTTATGCTTCTTCATGTTTCATTATCAGTGGGTGTGTTAGAGTTGATTTGGATTGGTTTTGGTAGAAAATGAGACACTTAGTCTCTTTAAGGAAGGTTTGAATTGGAAAAGTCAACCGGACGTTGACTTTTGTGTTAGAGGGCTCGGATATAAATTCCGATGATTTGGTTAGCTTCGGGGGATGATTTGTGACTTAGGAGTGTGATCAAAAGTGATTTTGGAGGTCCGGTGTAGAATTAGGCTTGAATTGGCGAAGTTAGAATTTTGGCGAATTCCGATCGATAGGTGAGATTTTCATCAGAGGGTCGGAATGGAATTCCAAGAGTTCCAGTAGCTTCGTTAGGTGATTTGGGATGTGTGTGCAAAATTTCAGGTCATTCGGAGGTGTTTTGGTTGGGTTTTTTATCGAATGCGTGTTTCGAAAGTTTTGGAAGAACTTAGGCTTCAATTCGATGAGAAATGATGGTTTTAGTGTTGTTTGAGGTGTTTTGATGATTGGAGAAAGTTTGAATAAGGCATTGGATCATGTTTGTGTTTTTGGTTGAGGTCCCGGGGGCGTCGGGTTGAGTTCGGATGGTTAAACGGAGTGTTTTCAAATTTTTGCATGGTTAAGGTCTGCTGGTATCTGGTATTTTCGCACATGCGGTTGTGGGACCGCAGGTGCGGTCACGCAGAAGCGAAGGGGAGATCGCAGAAGTGAAATTTGGCCTGGGTGTTATTTCCGCAGAAGCGGTTGGAGGAGCCGCATCTGCGAAGCCGCAGATGCGGGAATGAGGTCGCAGAAGCGGACCTTGGGACTTTGGGAATTTCCGCAGAAGCGGAAGAAGGCCGCAGGAGCGGAAGTCGCAGAAGCGACAACTGGACCGCAGATGCGGAAACAACTGATCAGAAGGGGTTTTTATTTCCTTCGCGAATTTGAAAGAGTTCATATTTTTCACTTCGGACTTGGAGAGTTTTTGGGCGATTTTGAAGAGGAATTCGAGGACTTCGATCAGGTAAGAATTCTTGGACTTAGAACACGGTTTTATGATGCAAATACATGAAATTAGACTGAAAAATCAAAGAATTAAAGTTCAAAAATGGAGGTTAGGGTTTGAAACCTAAGAGAACAAAAATGGGAATTTGAGGGGTCATTTGGACTCCGATTTTGGTGTTCTTTATATGTATAGACTCGTGGCGAAATAAGGAATCCGTTGATGGTAAAGTTACTGATTTTCGAGAAATGGGCCCGGGGCTCGGGTTTTGCTAATTTCGGAAATTTCACTATTTTTCGATTATTTTCGATTGGGTATTGTCTCATTAGCATATTGTGATGTATTCGTTGTGGTTTTGATCAGATTCGGTACGCGAGGAGGTTAATTCGAAAGGCAAAGGCATAGCAAGCTAGGACTTTGGCTGGCTTGAGGTTAGTAATAAATGTAAGTGTTGTGTTGAGGGTTTGAAACCCCAAATTTGCACATTGTAGTGCTATGTTGAGGTGACTTGCACGTCGGATAACGGGCGTGGGGTAGAGCACCGTCGGGGATCGTGACTTGGTCCGTCCTGCTTAATAAAATTACTACCTAATTGATTGTAGTTTTGTGATATCCTTATAAAAATGGATTAATTGTCATAATTGGGCTTCGTGCCAACTACTTGAATCCTTCAGGGATTATTTTTACTGGTTTCTTATCATATTTCTAGATATTAAACTCAGTCCTGGTATTTAACACTGTTTTGTAAACTCAGCCATTTTTTCTAAAAGTAGAAACTAAAGTAATATTTTAAATGAAGTTTGGGCTGAATATTTTTATATTATCGTGCCGAAAGGCTTATGTGATTTTGGACTGAGTATGGGATCGGACTGCACGCCGCAGTGGTATGATATTGATATTGATATGAGGCCGAGGGCCTGTTTGATGCCACGATATGGCTTATTATTGCGCTTGGGCCGTAAGGGGCCCCTCCCGGAGTCTGCACACCCCCAGTGAGCGCCGTCGATGTTAAATAAATGGAGTGGGCTGCATGCCGCAGCGGGGTACTGGAGAGTACCGGTTTATGTGTTGCATTGCATATTTAATTGTCATTTATTCTTTATTCTGATGTGATAATTCTATAATTGTTTTTACTGTTTTACTGTATTATGCTACTGTTTCATGTTGTTGTATTTATAGCTTTTCTTTGTGTTTATTTAGGATTTCTTATCCTCAGACTTTATTTATATTTATTACTTTCTTAGTTGGAAGTACTCACAATACTCCCTGCACCTTGTGTGCAGATTCAGGCGCATCCACTGAGGCTGAGTGAGATCTTTCTCTGCCTAGCATCACATTCGGGAGATTCAAGGTAACTGCAATTTGGCATTCGCAGTCCTGATCTTCCTTCTATTTTATTTATTTGTTTTCCACATTTCTAGAGGAACATTATATAGTAGGTTAATATTCATGCATTAAAGGCTCAGACTTGTGACACCTGATTCTATGGGCTGAATAGTATATTATATGTTGGGCTTTCCGGATGTTAGAATTTATTTCAGAATTTTCCCGCATTTAATTTGGTATTTTAGTTGTGAAAATTTACTTATTCACTGTGATTAATCGGTTAAGGTTGTAGAAATGATCGGTCTTACCTAGCAGTGTGTTGGGCGCCATCACGACTGGGGTTGGGTCGTGACAAGGTGGCATCAGAGCCTAGGTTACTTGGTCTCGCGAGTCATGAGCCGGTTTAGTAGAGTCTCGTGGATTGGTACGGAGACGTCTGTACATATCCTCGGGAGGCTGCAGAACCTTTAGGAAAACTTCACATTCTTGAATTCTTATCGTGCGTCCTTGATTCAGCTTGAAAAGTAGCTCTTCAAATTCCTTCCACGTGTTCGTATGCGCGAACGAGCGCTCAGTGTCAGATGTGCCTTGATGGCTTGTGATTCCCCGATCGAGGGGCGAGATGTAATCTCTGTGAGTTTATGTTGGGCCAGTCTGGAGGACCTGAGGCCGGATCTTTGCCTATGGCTTGAGCACCGAGGTGCTGATTGTGTGAACAAGTGTTTGAACCTATATGTTCGGTATTGTGCCTATTAGTGGAAGTAACGACTGGATAGCTATATGATGAGTATGTTAGTACTGCGAGATGTATCTACGTGACTTGGAAGCGATGAGGAAGGTCTACTGGATGATAGAAGAACTATTAGGTGTTTGAATTTCCATTGTGATTCGAGGTATAGCTCCGAGTNGGTTGATAGGTGAGATTTTGATCCGAGGGTCGGAATGGAATTCCGAGAATTGTTGTAGCTTCGTTAGGTGATTTGGGATGTGTGTGCAAAATTTCAGGTTATTCGGAGGTGATTTGGTTGGGTTTTTGATCAAATGCGTGTTTCGGAAGTTTTAGAAGAACTTAGGCTTGAATCCGATGTAAATTTGGTGTTTTGATGTTAGTTTTGGTGTTTTGAGAGTGCAACTAAGTTTGAATGATCATATGTGACGTGTTAGTATGTTCGTATGCGGTCCCAAGGAGCTCGAGTGAGTTTCGGATAGGTTTGGGCTGCGTTGTGCTCGTTTTTCTTATGCTTCGACGTCGTTTCTTCAAGCATAAATGATATCATATTGAACAAATGAGCTCCGATTATTGTTTTGAATGAAGCATTAGATCCGTATCGTAATTACGGACCCGTAGCAAAAAGAATCGTCGAATTTGGACATCGTATGAGGATTTTATGGCCATTTTACCAAGGTTGCCCAGATTTTCTGGTTAATGACGAAATTGCCCCTGACGGCGTATTAAAAACCTGCACTATTTGCAAATCTTAAAACCTACATATCTCCTTCATTATAAGGTCAAATTGAATGATTCAAAAGCCTAAATTCATTAGAATTTCACAAGGAATCCATTGGGAGCAGTAAAACGCGTGAACAGTATACCTATAATGAGCAGGTCGAGTTTTCTTCAAATTTTTAAACGGGAAGAAGCTTCTGAGGCGATTTTTAAGAGAGAAAATCAGTGGGTATCACAGAGGTAAGTGATTTGATTATTAAAACTCGTTTATGGGTGATTATAGACCATAATCCCAGCCTTTAATTCATGAAAAACAATAGAAAAATAAGATTTTGGGGCCTGAGATTATGAGACCTTTAGGGGTCGATTTGAGGGGTCAAACGGACTCCAATTTTGGTGTTCTTTATATATACGGAATCGGGAGAAGATGAAGAACACTTTTCTGTAAAAATTTCTGAGTTTCGAGAAGTGAGCCCGGGGCTCGGGTTTTGTCCATTTCGGGATTATTGATGTTTTCCGATTATTTTCGATTGGTATTGATCCTATAGCATAATGTGACATATTCGTTGTGGTTTTGGTCAGATTCGACGCGCGAGGAGGTCGACTTGAGAGACAAGGGCATAGCGAGCTAGGATTTTGGCCGGCTTGAGGTTAGTAATAGATGTAAATGTTAGTGCTGCAAGGTGCATCTATGTGACTTGGAGGTGATGAGGAAGGCCTGCTGGATGATAGAAGAACTGTTAGGTGTTTGAATTCCATTGCGATTCGAGGTATAGCCCGAGTTATGGGCGCGTGAAAAAAATCTTTTCATGTTTCCAGTTGAGAAAGAAGTAAAAATTTTATGTTGCGGTATGAGTTCAGACTCAGGAAGACTAAGCGACTGCGTACAGTTTAGGACGGTGGAAGGTATACAGAAATGGTAGTTGGAGGCAAAGCAGGTGGGTCATCTCCTGCGGAGTGTTCTAAAGTTGTGTGATCCTTATGTTATCTATTAGAAGATCTCATTTACAAGTGAAGAAAATGTGTTGACATCTAAATTGGATCGCCTAGAGAGTGGGCTTAACTGTTGTGTGAGTGAATGCGAGATCTGCAGAAGAGTTAAAAAAAATTCAGATGATTTGTGTTTCCACAAGCTTATGAAGGATTGAGTTTAATCTCACTATGGTATTAAGGCAGCAATGGAGTATGCGTTATGAGTTGTTGGGAGTGTTTTGATCTATGGCTTCGAGCCAAGTTGGGGAGTTTGCTATTGATTAGCTAATTGTACGGTTATGTGCTATGTTGGTTCCGGTTTGAGGCATGCTATCAGTTCTGGTTGCAGAAATTGAGCCGAGGATGGCACGAGTGAAGAAAAATTTTGACAAAGGTTATATGGTGCTTCGTAGATGTGTGAGAATCACAGGATGTCTTAAGCTGTTGTCGGTAAAGAATGATCGGTGCATAGAGCAGGAAGATGCTTGCTTGTATTGTAATGAGGTCATATCCTGCGGTGTCAGAGTGCTAACGAGGCACGGGTGGTTCTGTTCATTTGATCAGGCTAAATGCAGTTAAATAGAGTAAATGACTCTCGAGAATGGTACTAATGTGGTTGAGATTCTACATATGACAATTGGGTATCTTAAATTTGTATATATGATTAGAAAATGAGTCTCCATTGGGAGAGGTCAAGATGTGTAGTTTTTCTATATCAATTGTGGGCTTCTATGTAGCACTATCAGGAAGGTGCGGGTAACGGCTCGAAATTCGTAGAATATTTTATGATGTTTTGACTTGCGATGTAGCAGTTGGAAGGTACGAAATGGTTCGTGGGATGTGAGACAGCATGGTCTCGTGATTCAAAGTCACTCGGGATGAGTGCAGAAGGATGGAGTTATATGTTGAATGCAGTTACCATTATTCCTAAGGAATCAGGGTAAGTCGAAAGAAGATGGATTGATTAGCCATATATCTGATGGCATATTGGTGGTAGAAATCAATTCCTTCAGCATAATCAAGTTACGCGTGTGATTTGTGGCGGTACAGGTGAGGCCTGTCGTCCGTCGTAATTGATGTTATTCAAGAGTATTCCATTGTTATGGGCCTGTTACGTGTAGGCGGATCCCGAAAGGGTTATGGTGGGTTAGACCACTACTTAGAGATTGGCATATTCTACGGTTATGAGAATTCACCTGTGAGTTGCTATGGTTCTCCTGAAGTGAGTTAAGTGGAAAGTTTTATATGATGAGGTGTTAATCAAATAGTGGTTCCGAAGCTTTGATGAAAAGCGTGTCCTATCGTATGTTGGCATGTTGGGTGCAATGAGACGGTTTGAGAAAATGCTTATGTGTTGAGGATCCACGTAGAAATGATGTTTATGAGCAAAATGGCTCTCTATATTCAGATTGTATATCGCTCCTCAGTTGAGCTTGAGTTTTGGTAGCTTATAGCGCTATATGTCCCCTCAGGGACGGTATTATGCACTTAGCGTGCTTCTGACCGAAATTCGGTATTTTATATTAATGAGCAATTTAGCTCGATGTACACCTCCTTAGGTGAGTGTTATGTGTGGATCGAGTGGCACGCCGCCATGAGTGTGTTATTTGGATCGGGTTGCGCGCCGCAACGGTGTGACATTGAGCATAGTTTCCTATATGCTATTTTTGTATGCCTTACTTCCTATTTTCTAAGGAGAGCATGTATTAGTGCGTGGGCTAGGCAGTTCCTTCCAGAGTTCGTCTTCCTTTTTGTACCGCGATTTAATCGGTAGCCTAACGGCACTTTGTGGCATCATACGAGACTTTTGATTATGTACGGGGTGGCTTATTTCCTAAGCGGTTCGTACTGGATGAGGTCACGCATTGGACGAAGTTATGTGGAGGCATGATACTGCGAGTAGATTTGTGTGTTCTTTCTCTATGATAGGAGACGGGTTCTCAACTTTGTGTTGTGGTGGTACTGGAGGGCTTAAAGTACAGCTCTTTCGTTTGAGCCATTTTTTTCATGATTTAAGTATGTTCGGACTGTTGCTTATTGGTGCGCGTATTGTGCGAGTTGTGGCTTAGGCCTGTACTAATGTGTAATGTCACCATAGTAGTGTGTTGATGAGATGAGATCGTTGGGATCTTTAATGAGTACGAGAAGATTCGATTTCAGTATGTCGGAAGGATAATATCGAGCTTCAGCTAAGAGATTTGATGTAGCATTTGCTAAAGGAGAAGTGGTTTCATGAATGGTTGATCTGAGGAATGGTGATGGCTTGCTGCGTGTTTTAGTTATCAGTTGCAGTATATGTAAAAGTATTGGAAGGAAACTTTAGTTGTTAAGAGGTTTTCTATTGGTATTCGGGTGTTGTGGGCAACTGCTGTGAATAGAAGTTATCGTTTCGAGTGTTTGGGTTATGTAGAATATCATATGATTGCACCTTAGGTTGCAGGTATGGGTTATTACAGCTGGTTCGGGCTTATTCTGAGTATAGATGTGAGGTTCTGATCTTGTGTATGATTTCGGAAAGTGCAATGTGGTTCTATGGTTTATGGACTAGATGGATTGTGAAGTTTCAGCTATGTTGTGTTATCGGACCTATGGGAGATAGGGTGACGTGGGATCACCCCGGGTATATGCTTGGTAAGGTCATTCAGCTATTGGTTGGCTTCTAGGACAACTCTGGGTAAGCTCGAGGACGAGCGTTTGTTTAAGTTGGGGAGGATGTGACGACCCGACCCGTCGTCTCATGAGAACCGCTCCGTTTCCCCCATTTCCTGCTTCGTTATGCTTCATTATCAGTGTCTTGTGTGAACGAGTTGAATTGGGTTGATTTTTGGAAGGAAATGAGACACTTGGTCTCTTTAAGGAAGGCTTGTTTTGGAAAAGTCAACCGGATGTTGACCTATGAGTTAGAGGGCTCAGATGTGGATTCCGACGATTCGGTTAGCTTTGGGGGATGATTTGTGACTTAGGAGTGTGATCGGAAGGGATTTTGGAGGTCCGATGTAGAATTAGGCTTGAATTGGCGAAGTTAGTATTTTGGCGAATTCCGGTTGATAGGTGAGATTTTGATCCGAGGATCGGAATGGAATTCCGAGAGTTTTTGTAGCTTCGTTAGGTGATTTGGGATGTGTGTGCAAAATTTCAGGTTATTCGGAGGTGATTTGGTTGGGTTTTTGATCAAATGCGTGTTTCGGAAGTTTTAGAAGAGCTTAGGCTTGAATCCGATGTAAATTTGGTGTTTTGATGTTAGTTTTGGTGTTTTGAGAGTGCAACTAAGTTTGAATGATCATATGTGACGTGTTAGTATGTTCGTATGCGGTCCTAAGGAGCTTTGAGTGAGTTTCGGATAGGTTTGGGCTGCGTTGTAGCTACGTTTTTCTTATGCTTCGACGTCGTTTCTTCAAGCATAAATGATATCATATTGAACAAATGAGCTCCGAACTATTAGTTTTGAATTGAATCATTAGATCCGTATCGTAATTACGGACCCCGTAGCTAAAAAGAATCGTCGAATTCGGACATCGTATGAGGATTTTATGGTCATTTTTACCAAGGTTTGCCCAGATTTTTCAGGTTAATGACGAAATTGCCCCTGATGGTCGTATTAAAAACCTGCACTATTTGCAAATCTTAAAACCTACATATCTCCTTTATTATAAGGTCAAATTGAGTGATTCAAAAGCCTAAATTCATTATAATTTCACAAGGAATCCATTGGGAGCAGTAAAACGCGTGAACAGTATACCTATAATGAGCAGGTCGAGTTTTCTTCCAATTTTTGAACGGGAAGAAGCTTCTGAGGCGATTTTTAAGAGAGAAAATCAGTGGGTATCACAGAGGTAAGTGATTTGATTATTAAAACTCGTTTATGGGTGATTATAGACCATAATCCCAGCCTTTAATTCATGAAAAACAGTAGAAAAATAGGATTTTGGGGCCTGAGATTATGAGACCTTTAGGGGTCGATTTGAGGGGTCAAACGGACTCCGATTTTGGTGTTCTTTATATGTACGGAATCGGGAGAAGATGAAGAACACTTTTGTGTAAAAATTTCTGAGTTTCCAGAAGTGGGCCCGGGGCTCGGGTTTTGTCCATTTCGGGATTATTGATGTTTTCCGATTATTTTCGATTGGGTATTGATCCTATAGCATAATGTGACGTATTCGTTGTGGTTTTGGTCAGATTCGACGCGCGAGGAGGTCGATTTGAGAGGCAAGGGCATAGCGAGCTAGGATTTTGGCCGGCTTGAGGTTAGTAATAGATGTAAATGCTGTGTTGAGGGTTTGAAACCCCGAATTTGCACATCGTAGTGCTATGTTGAGGTGACTTGCACACCGGATAACGGGCGTGGGGTAGAGCACCGTCGGGGATCGTGACTTGGTCCGTCCCGCTTAATAAAATTACTACCTAATTGATTGAAGCTTAGTGAGATCCTTATAAAAATGGATTAATTGTCATAATTTGGCCTCGTGCCAACTGATTGAATCCTTCAGGGATTGTTTTTACTGGTTTCTTACCATATTTTCAGATAATTGAACTCAGTCCTAGTATTTAGTACTGTTTTGCAAACTCAGCCACTTTTTCTCAGAACTTGGAACTTAAATAATATTTCTAATGAAGTTTGGGCTGAATATTTTATATTATTGTGCTCGAGGGGCTTATGTGATTCTGGACTGAGTGTGGGATCGTGTTGCGCGTCGCAGCAGTATTATATTGATATTGATATGAGGCTTAGGGCCTAATGGATGCCACGAGATGGCTTGATATTGCGCTTGGGCCGTAAGAGGCCCCTCCCGGAGTCTGCACACCCCCAGTGAGCGCCGTCGACGATAAATAAATGGAGCGGGTTGCACGCCGCAGTGGGTACTAGAGAGTACCGTACTATTTGTTGCATTTCTTAATTGATTGTCATTCATTTACTTATCTGTTGCAGCATCATTATTTTCATTGTTTTATTGAGTTGATATTATCTGGATTAAACTGCTGTAATTATAGCTTACATTGTGCCTATCCAGGATTTCTTACTCTCAACCCTTATTTATGTTTATTACTCTCTAGGTTGGAAGTACTCACATTACTCCCTGCACCTTGTGTGCAGATCTAGGTGCAACCACTGAGGCTGAGTGAGGATTTCTCTGCCGAGCATCATATCTGGGAACATCAAGGTAGCTGCATGACGTCTGCAGTCCTGATCTTCCCATCTTACCTATTTGCTTTATTTTCGCATTTCTTAGTGACTATATGTAGTAGGTTGACACCCGTGTATTAGAGTTTCAGACTTGTGACACCAGATTCTTCGGGCTGTGTAGTAGTAGTATTTCTACTTGGGTTTTCCGCATGGTTTAACTATATTTCAGAGTNTATGTGTTACGAGCGGAAGATGAGTTGTTAGGGACCTTTGAAAGGTAATTAACCTAGTTCAGTGTGATCAGAATCGGCTTGAGGTCGATGGATGGATTCAAATGTGAATATGGGCTCTATGTCAGGCCAAACGGGTTCATTTCAGTGATGCGCTCCTTATGGAGGAGTCAGGGTGTTATTTCGTTGTCAGATGTTTTATGCAGTGATACACTGCGCCGTGTGAGTTGTGAGACGGTTTGAGAAAATGCTTATGTGTTGAGGATCCACGTAGAAATGATGTTTATGAGCAAAATGGCTCTCGATATTCAGATTGTATATCGCTCCTCAGTTGAGCTTGAGTTTTGGTAGCTTATAGCGCTATATGTCCCCTCAGGGACGGTATTATGCACTTAGCGTGCTTGTGACCGAAATTCGGTATTTTATATTAATGAGCAATTTAGCTCGATGTACACCTCCTTAGGTGAGTGTTATGTGTGGATCGGGTGGCACGCCGCCATGAGTGTGTTATTTGGATCGGGTTGCGCGCCGCAACGGTGTGACATTGAGCATAGTTTCCTATATGCTATTTTTGTATGCCTTACTTCCTATTTTCTAAGGAGAGCACGTATTAGTGCATGGGCTAGGTAGTTCCTTCCAGAGTTCGTCTTCCTTTTTGTACCGTGATTTAATCGGTAGCCTATCGGCACTTTGTGGCATCATACGAGACTTTTGATTATGTACGGGGTGGCTTATTTCCTAAGCGGTTCGTACTGGATGAGGTCACGCATTGGGACGAAGTTATGTGGAGGCATGATACTGCGAGTAGATTTGTGTACTCTGTCTCTATGATAGGAGACGGGTTCTCAGCTTTGTGTTGTGGTGGTACTGGAGGGCTTAAAGTACAGCTCTTTCGTTTGAGCCATTTTCATGATTTGGGTATGTTCGGACTGTTGCTTATTGGTGCGCGTATTGTGCGAGTTGTGGCTTAGTCCTGTATTAATGTGTAATGTCACCAGAATAGTGTGTTGATTAGATGAGATCGTTGGGATCTTTAATGAGTATGAGCAGATTCGATTTCAGTATGTTGGAAGGATAATATCGAGCTTCGACTCAGAAATTTGATGTAGTATTTGCCAAAGGAGAAGTGGTTTCATGAATGGTTGATCTGAGAAATGGTGATGGTTTACTGCGTGTTTTAGTTATCAGTTGCAGTATATGTAAAATTATTGGAAGGAAACTTTAGTTGTTAAGAGGTTTTCTACCGGTATTCGAGTGTTGTGGGCAACTACTGTGAATAGAAGTTATTGTTTCGAGTGTTTGGTTATGTAGAATATCATATGATTGCACTTGAGGTTGCAGGTATGGGTTATTACAGCTGGTTCGGGCTTATTTTGAATATAGATGTGAGGTTCTGGTCTTGTGTATGATTTCGGAAGGTGCAATGTGGTTCTATGGTTTATGGACTAGATGGATTCTGAAATTTCAGCTATGTTGTGTTATCGGACCTATGCGAGATAGGGTGATGTGGGATCACCCCCGGGTAAATGCTTGGTAAGGTCATTCAGCTTTTGGTTGGATTCTAGGACAACTCTGGTTACGCTCAAGGACGAGCGTTTGTTTAAGTTGGGGAGGATGTGACGACCCGACCCGTCGTCTCATGAGTTACCGCCCCATTTTATGCTTCTTCATGTTTCATTATCAGTATGGGTGTGTTAGAGTTGATTTGGATTGGTTTTGGTAGAAAATGAGACACTTAGTCTCTTTAAGGAAGGTTTGGATTGGAAATGTCAACCGGACGTTGACTTTTGTGTTAGAGGGCTCGGATATGAATTCCGATGATTTGGTTAGCTTCGGGGGATGATTTGTGACTTAGGAGTGTGATCAAAGTGATTTTGGAGGTCCGGTGTAGAATTAGGCTTGAATTGGCGAAGTTAGAATTTTGGCGAATTCCGGTCGATAGGTGAGATTTTGATCCGAGGGTCGGAATGGAATTCCGAGAGTTGCAGTAGCTTCGTTAGGTGATTTGGGATGTGTGTGCAAAATTTCAGGTCATTCGGAGGTGTTTTGGTTGGATTTTTGATCGAATGCGTGTTTCGGAAGTTTTGGAAGAACTTAGGCTTGAATTCAATGAGAAATGATGGTTTTAGTGTTGTTTGAGGTGTTTTGATGATTGGAGAAAGTTTGAATAAGGCATTGGATCATGTTTGTGTTTTTGGTTGAGGTCCCGGGGGCCTCGGGTTGAGTTCGGATTGTTAAACGGAGAGTTTCGGAATTTTTGCATGGTTAAGGTCTGCTGGTATCTGGTATTTTCGCACCTGCGGTTGTGGGACCGCAGGTGCGGTCACGCAGAAGCGAAGGGGGGATCGCAGAAGCGATATTTGGCCTGGGTGTTATTTCCGCAGAAGCGGTTGGAGGAGCCGCATCTGCGAAGCCGCAGATGCGGGAATGAGGTCGTAGAAGCGGACCTTGGGACTTTGGGAATTTCCGCAGAAGCGGAAGAAGGCCGCAGGAGCGGAAGTCGCAGAAGCGACAACTGGACCGCAGATGGGGAAACAACTTATCAGAAGGGGTTTTTATTTCCTTCGCGAATTTGAAAGAGTTTATATTTTTCACTTCGGACTTGGAGAGTTTTTGGGCGATTTTGAAGAGGAATTCAAGGACTTTGATCAGGTAAGAATTCTTGGACTTAGAACGCGATTTTATGATGCAAATACATGAAATTAGACTGAAAAATCAAGGAATTAAAGTTCAAAATTGGAGGTTAGGGCTTGAAACCTAAGAGAACAAAAATGGGAATTTGAGGGGTCATTTGGACTCCGATTTTGGTGTTCTTTATATGTATAGACTCGTGGCGAAATAAGAAATCCGTTGATGGTAAATTTACTGATTTTTGAGAAGTGGGCCCGGGACTCGGGTTTTGCTAATTTCGGGAATTTCACTATTTTCGATTGTTTTCGATTGGGTATTGTCCCATTAGCATATTGTGATGTATTCGTTGTGGTTTTGATCAGATTCGGTAAGCGAGGAGGTTAATTCGAAAGGCAAAGGCATAGCAAGCTAGGACTTTGGCCGGCTTGAGGTTAGTAATAAATATAAATGCTCTATTGAGGGTTTGAAACCCCGAATTTGCACATTGTAGTGCTATTTGAGGTGACTTGCACGCGGATAACAGGAGTGGGGTAGAGCACCGTCGGGGATCGTGATTTGGTCCGTCCCGCTTAATAAAATTACTACCTAATAGATTGTAGTTTTGTGATATCCTTATAAAAATGGATTAATTGTCATAATTGGGCTTCGTGCCAACTGCTTGAATCCTTCAGGGATTATTTTTACTGATTTCTTACCATATTTCTAGATATTGAACTCAGTCCTGGTATTTAACACTGTTTTGTAAACTCAGCCATTTTTTCTAAAAGTAGAAACTAAAGTAATATTTTAAATGAAGTTTGGGCTGAATATTTTTATATTATTATGCCAAAAGGCTTATGTGATCTTGGACTGAGTATGGGATCGGACTGCACGCCGCAGTGGTATGATATTGATATTAATATGAGGCCGGGGGCCTGTTTGATGCCACGATATGGCTTATTATTGTGCTTGGGCCGTAAGGGGGCCCTGCCGGGGTCTGCACACCCCCAGTGAGCGCCGTCGACGTTAAATAAATGGAGCGAGCTGCACGCCGCAGCGGGGTACTGGAGACTACTGGTTTATGTGTTGCATTGCATATTTAATTGTCATTTATTCTTTATTCTGATGTGATAATTCTATAATAATTTTCACTGTTTTACTGTATTATGCTACTGTTTCTTGTTGTTGTATTTATAGCTTTGCTTTGTGTTTATTTAGGATTTCTTATCCTCAGACTTTATTTATATTTATTACTTTCTTAGTTGGAAGTACTCACAATACTCCCTGCACCTTGTGTGCAGATTCAGGCGCATCCACTGAGGCTGAGTGAGATCTTTCTCTGCCTAGCATCACATTCGGGAGATTTAAGGTAGCTGCAAATTGGCGTTCGCTGTCCTGATCTTCCTTCTATTTTATTTATTTGTTTTCCACATTTCTAGAGGAACATTATGTAGTAGGTTAATATTCATGCATTAGAGGCTCAGATTTGTGACAGCTGATTCTATGGGCTGAATAGTATATTATATGTTGGGCTTTCCGGATGTTAGAATTTATTTCAGGATTTTCCCGCATTTAATTTGGTATTTTAGTTGTGAAAATTTACTTATTCACTGTGATTAATCGGTTAAGGTTGTAGAAATGGTCGGGCTTGCCTAGCAGTGTGTTGGGCGCCATCACGACCGGGGTTGGGTCGTGACATAACTGCACCTGCGGCTAGCCAGCCGCAGGTGCGAGACCGCAGAAGTGGTCGAGCCTTCGCAGGTGCGGCCCAAGGGGAGGAGCCCAGGAGCCGCAGATGCGGCCCCTCTTCCGCAAAAGCGGAACCGCAGATGCGGCCCAAAGACCGCAGATGCGGTCCCAGCCAGTCCGGTCCAATTCCGCAGATGCGGGCCTTCCCTCGCAGAAGCGAGACTGCAGATGCGGTCCCCTAACCGCAGGTGCGGAAATCGCTGAAGGCGGTGCCTTCATTTAATACGGGAAATGTGTCATTTTTGACACATTTCATTCAATTCTTGGGCGATTTGGGAGCTTCCAAAGAGGGGATTTCAGCCTAGCATTGTGAGGTAAGTTATTTTACATAATGTGAGTTTAAAACATAGTTTAGGGGTAGATTACACCTTGTAAATTAGTGAAAATTGTGAGTTTAGAGTAAAACCTAGGGTTTTGATAGAAACAAGATTTAACCACGAAATTTGTTATGGAATGAAGTAAAAATCATATATTCTTGATCCTTAGGTTATGGGTAAAAACTTCCCTCGAGAATTTCTGGAATTCGGGCACGTGGGCCCGGGGATGGATTTTAGGAAACTTGTATTTAGGGTTGGGAAATTACTTTAATAGTTAGAATATGCACTCTTGAGCTTGTATTGACTAGTTCTTACCCCGTTTGATTTGTTTTGGATCGCTCGGCTTCGAATTGAGGGTTTGAGCGCGTTCTTGAAATTGGAAGTAAGCTTTGGTGCAAGGTGAGTCTCCTTTCTAACCTCGTAAGAGGGAAATAACCCCCTAGGTGAACTGAATAAATGTATGTGACTATTTGTGGGGTCTACGTACGCACGTGGTGACGAGAGTCCGTGCATAGCTACTCTTATGCTAATTGTCCGGGTAGTTTAGGACCCGTATCATGCCATACGTGCAAATGTTTTTGTTCTTGCTTGCTAACTGAGATCACTTAGGACATGTTACGAATTGTAAATAAATTAAACGAATGTATCCGCTTACTTGAGAACTTGTATGATTTATTTGACTATAAATGAACAATGTGTGCCTTCTTGATAATAATTGCTATTTGTGGATCGGGTCAATCGCCTCGGTAGAAATAGATGCATCCATGCTTCGCACCATTCGACCCTCTGGCAGTGCACAGTTATTATTATGTGGATCGGTGTAACGACCCGGCCAGTCGTTTTAAGAATTAACGCCTCGATCCCCTATTAACTGCATTCCCTGTGTTTGTTTCTGCTATTGTGAGTTGTCGGGAAGAATTATTTGGTAATTCAGAGAGTTTTGGGATACTTAGTCCCTAAATGAGAGTTTAAGTTTTAGAATTTGGACCGTAGTCGGAGCAGTGTGAAAACGGTGTTGACACCCAATTTTTTCCTATATATTTTCAATATGAAAAATAGCTTCAAAATGATACATATATGCACATATGCATATATGCAAGTGCTTCATTACTTTTCCTTAATTTTAAAAGATTTTTAAATCTATTCATTCTCTTATTTTTATCCATAAAATTCAGTAATTGTTTCCAAAATTCTCATTTTTTGGTGATTCCCTTATTGCACTTTTATATCTATACCAAATATAGCCAAGGGAATTATTGCATATTTTTAAAAATTTATTTAGTATTTTTAAAGGTAAATTGTATATAATTACAATATTAGCCTCTTTTAAGATTTAATTGCCTTTATGTTCACAAAATTAGGTCTGGTATTTTTAAACAATTAATTATGTGTTATAAATCATTTTAGTACCTTTAATTTATTTACAGAAATTATTTTATTATTTTTTATAAATCAAATAGGAAAAACTGGCTATTTAAATGTTAGCCCCATTTTTATTTCAATTATAGCCTGATTTTGAACCCCAATTGAACCCAATTTGAAGCCCAAATACTCCGACCCAATTGCAATCTGAACCGACCCAAACCCATCACCATAACCCGTACCCGGAGCCCCACTTAATCCCAGCCGTTGATCGATTAGATCAACGGCTCCCATTGCCCCCTTCCTTTTTTAACCCAAACGACCCCTTCACCCTAATTCACTTCTCACATGTCGCCGCCCATGAATCCCCTTCTCTCTCAATTCTCTCTGCAACACCACCACAAACCCTAGCCGCCGCCACCCAATTCCACCCTAATCCGCCTTAATCCATGGCCTTCCAAGGTCATCGGAGACCTGTATCAGCCTCCCATGGCTTCTACGTGTTCGTTTATGTGGTCTCATGATCAGATCATGAAGGGGTTTGGTCCAGACTTTGCTCGATGACTGTTCTCCGGTCGTCTCTGATCTTTTTTCGGCCAGCCATGGCCATTCGAGTCAGACCTTTGACTCTCCTGCTTAGATCAATGGCTTTCAAGGCCCTCGTCACTTGGGGTTCTTCTGAAACCCTAATCTCTAAGGTTCTTTCGATTTCTTTCAGATCTGCTTCAGATCTATGTTTGCTTTGAACTTCTAAGTATTTTTCTCGAAGTTTCTTTTAAAACTCTGCTTCCAAAACTCTTTATCTTTTTCGATTAGGGTTTTCGTGTTAAGTTATTTCAAGACTTTCTCTAATTTTTGACATGTTTTGCTATGTTTGCTCGTATTGTTCTCCTCTCTGAGTTTGCATGATAAAAACCCTAATTTCTTCTGAGGTTTCTGAGTCCATTTGTTAGTATTTGTTTGATTTACTTGCTTATCATCTCTAGACTCGATTGGTGTTGAAAACCCTAATTTTTGGGTTTATTCGAGTTCCTGAGACTATTTGTTTGTTTGATTTACTTGCTTATCATCTCTAGACTCGATTGGTGTTGAAAACCCCTAATTTTTTTTGGGTTCAGTCGAGTCTCTAAGTATTTGTGTAATCTGTTTACTCATCATCTTTAAACACGATTGGTTTCAAAACCCTAATTTCTTTGGGGTCTATTCGAGTTTCTGAAACTGCTTGTGCAATTCATCTGTTTGAAGTTGCTCGACTTGATTTGAAATTCCTTTGTTTCAGCATCTCTTTTCCTTATGTGATTCTGGGTTCTTACTATCTTTGAAACTCGACTATGTCTTCAGGAGGGTTTTTCACTTGACCCTTTACATGCTTCTAATACTCTATCTTTCTCTCTACTACTAAGTCACTGAAGCTTGACCTACGTGACTATCATGCTTCGAATGTTTGCTGTCTACTAACTTTGTGCTATTATCGCATGTTGTTTCCTTTTGCCAATAGTTTGGCCTCGCATGTCTAGCGTTTGTGCACTCTATTTATATGCTAAGTTTCCCTGTTTGATTGATCTTCAATTTTGTGACTAATTTCAAACTTTTCTTTTGTGAAAATCTGATTTCGCTCGCCCGTTAAGGTTAATTGATTTCTTTCCTTGTATTCTTTACTGAATCCTTTCCAAAACAAGTATATTCCTGTACTTAGACTTAATCACTTACTCGATGGTTTTATTACTTCTTTTATGGCATTAATCAGTCTGCCTATAAATTGATTTCTTTCCTTATTTTGAATTTGTCACTGCCCGTTAAGAAAGTGATCCCTTAATTAAAGGCAATCATGTGTGTAATTGATTTGGAATAGTGATTGTTTCCATGTTTATGTTAAGCCTTTGCTTATTACCTTAATTTCTACTCGTTTTCAAAACTATAAATACCCACCTTCTCTTCTTTCAAACACACGAACACAAGACGAACAATTTTTAAGTTCAGAGCACACACTTACACTCAAAAACTCTCTCTTGCTTTACTGCTACTTGTGCTACTGTCTGTTTAGCCGGCTGAAAGCCAAGGATAGATTTGGAGTCCTGCTTACTTTTCTTTACTGCACTTTGCTTCTCTGACTGGTATGTTCTAACTAATTTTTCAGCATCAACAACAACATGTTTCTTTACAGTTTCTTTCATTCTTGTTTGCCTCTTGTTTGTATTTAACTAAGTTCCATTGTTAAGCATGTTGTATTCTGCCTTTTCTGTTCTGAATTAATGTTTATGTTACAACTCATCATGGTTTGTGAACCTTAAATCCCCATCCCCAATGTGTTTGGTATCTGTGGTTGGTTTGGGGCATGGCAACATTGAAAATTGTTGTCCATGACCCAAACTTGATCCCCCTGGGATCATAACCTCCATGTTTTCTCTAGTAGTTGTGTGTTCTGGTTGGCTTATAGGCATCCCAACATCTTCTATTGTTGTGCATGCCCAAAGATGACCCTTGCCTAAGTACATAGGCTCTTTGCAATGAATTCCCAACCCCTGACCCCCTTTGTATGAAGTTATCAACTCTGTATTTTACTAATTACTGTTTCCCTAATCACCTTTTACCCCTCTCCTTATCCCCTCAGTTGTAAAACTCCATTCCTGCACTTCCACTATCTTCTTAGACTTAAGTTCTGTCTCTCTTGTGTGAGCCTTGCCTTGGGACCCATGAGCTCTCTCTGAACTTGGACACATAAGGGCTGGCCCTTCCACACTGCACTAATCTCTATCTGGTTCTATTGAACCTGGGTGTAAGCACTGCCCGGGGTTCCTTGAGACCCTTAGGGAACTCTGACACACCCAGGTCCGAGAAAGGCTTTGAAACAAGTGGTATTTGAGGCGTTTTGTTCCATAACTCAGAGAGGAAGTCAGAATTAGGCTTCCTATGGTTGTAATTTCCCTTTTTATGTATTTCCTTGATGTAATTCAGCAACTGGTCTGTAATAATTTGTAATGAACATTTGGGGTTGGCTAGTGGAAAAGGGATGGGTAATTATGCATGCTCAAGGGTAGAAACATGCCTATAGGATTTGTGTTTTGAATGATTCAATTCTGCATTTAGAAAGCATGCCTATAGGACTGTTTTACATCCTGCATGTTCGATTCTGCATTTTAGATACCATGCCTATAAGGGTTCATTTAAAATTCTGCATGTGCAACTTCACACCTAGATAACCTGCCTATAGGACTTTATTCTGCACGTTTTTTTACCACTTAGACATCATGCGCTAGGATCTAAACGGCTATAAATGAGTAGCATATTTATAAGGTTAGAATCAATATAATGTATAGAGATCATGCCTATAGGAATTCCCAAGTGAAAACCTACCTGTTTCCTCAACTAGATATCATGTCCATATGAATTAAAATCAGCAACACTAGATATCATGTCTATAGGAGTTAAAACCAGCAATAATGGATGCCATCATCTGCAGAATCCGAGACTAGTCTAATTTAAAATCGGTCTATTCCGAACCAGTTTCAAATAATTTAATCCCCTACTTAACACGGTTTAGCAAGCATGCCTATAGGATTTCAAACCGCTCATTTTTAAGTTTGTCACTGCTTCGCCGCATTCTGAATCAGTAATAGATACCATATTCATAGGATTCTGTCCCAAACACTTAGGCAAACCTTAGGTAATAACAATAAATAAAACTGAGCAAGTTTCTGATAATTAATATTTGCTACAACCAGCAGGCAGGCCTGATTCGGACTTCTTATCTGAGTTATGTAATAAATTGGTCTGCTTCAACAACTTAAACTCCTTTTTTTTGTCTTAATATTTTCATACCCTACTTGTTGTTTGAGTCATGCTATTTGATTGCTTTGTTTGGGGAGGTATATATGAGCCTTCAGTGTTTACGTGCTTCCCCTTTTAATGTGCAGTCCTATGTGTTTTGTATGTCGCCTTAGATTTTTCACCTTTAAAACCCCGAGTCAGCCTGATATCCCTCCCTTTTTGGAATAGTAGTCCTAAGTGCCTCCGGGACTGATAGGAATGGGGCGGGTAATAGCATGCAATAATGGTCGAGACCAANTCAATCACAACTTCTTTTCATCATTTATTTCACAGCCCTTACCACATAATCACATTCACACAATAACAATAGTTCACAATTCAATCACATGGCTTCAAGCCATCCCGAATATCATTTCACAGCAACAATAACAATTTAAGTCACAAGAATTCATGAAATAGGCCATCTTGCCCTAACACCCGTGAAGCAAACAAATTCACAAATAGACCACATAAGAAACGCATACCAATTACTCGTACACCAAACATGGTGACTTTACAAAGGTTAAAGTTAGCCATACATACCAGGAGTCAAATTTCCTCTTTAACTTCTACTTTCAATTCACCAAACAGCCTAGTACCGTCATTCTAGTTCACAAGAGAACACATATATCTTAGAATTGAAGTTCATAAATACAATCCAAACTTATTTAGGTGATCAACCGCTCCTTTTTGCAAATCTTTATTCCTACCCAACTCCTCTTACTACATTTTAGATATTAAAGAACATGCATGTATGGTTCAACTTATATTTTCAAGAATCAATTCATGAGAACCCCCTTTTTGTTTAAATCTGAAAACCAATGAAAAAGGGTTGGGGATTTTTACCTGCAAGAACGAAAATGAAGATAATTACTCGAAATTTCCAGGCCTGGGTGCCTTTGAAAATCAAATTGATGAAGATAAAACTTTCTCTCTCAAGAACCCTCTCTTCCCTCTCTCTTTTTTGTTCAGAAAATGTGATAAAATGAAGGGTTGGGGGTGTTTTATTGAAGAAAGGGTCGGGTTGTAAAATTAGAAAAATAGGAGCCCCGACGCGAAATGTGGTCAGGAATGCGATTGCATTCCTGACATGCGGTCCGCAGACCGGTCGCAGAGTGGCCCTTAAAAATGGGCAAAATTTAAAACATACTGTGCCGGTATGCGATCATGACTCAAATAATCACAACACCTACAATTCTTGCACAACTTGAGGAGTTACAATAGTAAAGCATTTAGGGGAAAATGGGGTATCCTTGCACCAAATTGAACACAACATCAGTTTGCTTAGAGATAGAAGTTCACACGATCACTACTAGACTTTTTCAAACAGATGGGGATATTTTTCTTTCATTTCATTTTTCCCCTTCCCACATGGCTTCCTCGACTCGTTGACTTCGCCATAATACTTTAACTGAAGCAATTTACTTATTTCTCAATTTACGGTCTTTACCATCAAGAATAGTAACCGGAACTTCTTCATATGATAACTCTTCATTAACCTCGATGGTCTCAACTGGCACGATGGTGGACGGATCTCCAACCACTTTCTTTAACATAGACATATGACAATAAAGATTTATGAGGAACAATCATGGGAAAACATCATACTCCTAGTGCGACCTAATGGGAAATGCGCTTACGTACCCTTCATTATAAATTCACATAACATCTACATGTGAAACTTTTTGAGAATAACCAGTTCACCCTCCAGAATTCTCAATCTCTACTCGAACACCCATGCTAAATCTTGATGCCCTTCGATGATTACTTTAAGATGTGATATCATAAACTGGCCATAAAACTACCTATCGAACATATGTAATCACACGGGGATGATCCCCATTTGACATGTTTGGACCTTCAATACCTAATAAATTTAATGCAATGAGGAACACAGAGTTCAAGATTGTGTTGGAGTTATCCAGGAATTCATTAATGCGCTTAGTAGAGTACTTTCTGAGGTTATATGCTAAGGGACATGAAAGTTACAACTAACAACGCTGACAAGGTAAATCAATGTGAAGATTTCTATTATTGCACAAATGGGGCATAGGGGTAAGTAGTACATTGGCAATGGGAATCATCGAGGAGGAATATTCAAGTACATGACCCAGTCGTTTCCTAGAGTGAAGGGAAAATCAATTCATACTCTGGTACCTTGAATGCGATATGGGATTCAAATTACATGAAGTGGAATTACACTCCTGACGTTAGCTGACACAAGGAATCTATGTCATAAGCCCGTGAGGATGAAAATGAAGTTAAAACACTTATGAGATTATCATAACTCAAACAGCTTGTCTTCCAAATCAATATTGTCATGATATGTGCAAAAATCTCAAGGATCCGAATCTCCCCCTTCCACGAGTAGAACCACATAGCTAAGACATCTAAATGTTGGGATGAAATCATGTATTGGTTAGAGGCATTCTAATGGTTAATCATAATGCTTCGGGGAGAAAGACAAATGATACTCCTATTCACCCAAGGAGGTGTAATACCAAGGGTAGCAAAACTCCCCTCACATGAAAATGATATAGTCAATTATTTTAGAAGTCGAGTGAGAAGAAGGCCACGTAACCCATCCAATCCGACCCATTTAAGACTTTGGAAAAAGGGGACGCACTTTGGTTTGAAATCAGGGCAATTTCAACCTGAACTTTAAAGGAAAATCAATAATTTTGAAACCCATGAGACAAGCCCTCGTAGTCCTTGAAATCGGTAACAATGGCGAGAAAGTACATAAAACCATTACGAGTTGGTATAAAATCAAGGCCTCAAGGTGCCCACATGGATAAGTTTGAAGGAATGAGACGTCTTATTGGATTTATCGGGGAAAAGTAACCTAGGTTATCTAGTCACATGGACAAGTGGAGCGGGTAGATCATTGTTTAGGAGAACATCTCATAAGGAGTGCGAGCAATATCTTTTTTTTTATCCTAAGAAAAGGAACATGTCCCCATCCTTAATGTTATAAGACTTCCCCTTTGATGCCATGAAACATAAACAAATTTTACGATGAGAGTTATCAGATGAAATAGATAGTAGGGTAGCAAAACTAATGAGCACCACTTGGAACCAACGAGCTTAAAATAAGTTGAAGCCATTAGAAGTCTGTAGGAAAGGAGAAATTTGCCCACTCTTGGGGCGCTTGTAGAATACATAAAAGAAAAAATGAGGCGACTTTAATCGAATTATATAGTTGGATAACTAGTCGAGATGTTGAGATAATATCGGATTGAAGATTACGAGTGAACGACACATGATGCAAGACAAATGAAAGAAAGTGAGAGAGCCTTATGGAAGTAACCTTTACATTGTAACATGTAACCACTAGGAATGGTGGTAGTATAAAGCGATTACGAGAATCTACGTTTCTGAAAGAAGATCTCTATATGAAGTCATGTGATGTATAGCTCTACAATTCAAAATAATCCAATTATGTTTAGCATCTCAACTTCATAATGAAGCACTACAATACACTTTTACACAACCAGCTATTACAAGCCACATTGGGAGATGCTATAAGACTTGACTGAGAGAAAGGCTTTGACATATGAATGTGTTACTAGGTGTATTTCACCTTGGCCAACCCAAAATTAAAAGGTGAGACTTAGACTGGACCACATAATAGCACTTTTCTGGAAAACTTTGATTCTTGATTTTTAAATGCTAAATCCGTACAAAGGGTCCGAACCGCGGCGAGAAAGAATTTTACACATTCCTAACACACACTCGGAGCTTGGCACTATGAGCTACTAGGTTTTGAGTACAAGTTTTCACGGGGCCTTACAGGACATCATCACGTTCTGTACATTTATTTTGAGAACTAAATGCTTAATGCTAATTGTTGATGTTAAATAGTCAAGTCTGGTGGGGGTGTAGGGTCTAACCCTTCTGTTTTGCAGATAATGAGGCACGAAATCCCCAGATTCAACATGGTTACCAACATCCACCCAAGACTGCTAAGCTAGTTGAAAGATCTTCACTCTAGTGATCAAACTCTCGTCCGAAAATATCTGGGAAATCTACCTTCCCTCCTAGAAATTCAACCCAATAATAAGATCATAGAAGTTCCCACACTGTTTTGGGATTGTGAAAAGGCTGTGTTCCGCTTTGGGGATATTGAAATGACACCTTTGCTAAAGGAAATAGGAGGATTGGCCGATTTTGTGTTGAAAACTCCGGGTTTGCTAATGCCTGAGAACCGCAAAGGTAGGGGCTTCCTTAAAATGATGGGTTTGAAGAAGAATCCAGAATTAACATGCTTGAAGGATTCATACATTCCTTTTGATTACTTGTATGAAAGGTACGGTCACAACAAATCTTACCGTACCTACTCAAGCGAATTTGCCCTCACATCTTTGGGACACACCCACCGCAGAGTTTTCGTCTTCATGTTCTGTTTCCTGGGACTGGTCGTGTTTCTAATGAAGAAAGCAAAGATCAACACCGGGCTGGCTATGGTAACCAAAACCCTAATGGAAGGGATTGATGGGCAGGCGTTCAGCATCGTACCCATGATTATTGAAGAACATATACCGAGCCTTGGAGAAGTGTCAGCGAGGAGCAAAACACTTTGAAGGTTGCAATCTATTACTCCAACTCTGGCTCATGAACATCTCCAGAGAGGCGAATACCGACAACAAATCTGACGTAGGGACTGGGATGATAACATCGCTTTCCATCACCCAAAGCGAATGAACTTCATCCCCGATATGTTTGCTCAGCCGGAGGATGCTAAAGGATGGGTCGAACTGTTTGATAATTTAACTGATGAGCAAATTTAGTGGATGATCGAATGGTTTCCAACGGAGGAATTCATTACCCGATCAAGAGACGCAGCTTTCCTGATATTGATTGGCCTCAAGGGACATACCCCTACGTCCCGCTTCGGGTTATGAGGCAAGCTGGTATGAAGCAGGTTATACCCATGGTCGACAAGATAAGTCATTTCCGAGTTGACTTCCAAGAGGATGATAGTCCTTACAAGTGCCAAGCACAACATATGTGGCACTGCAAGATCATAATGGGAAGAGATACCATCGAGCCAGACATGTATCATGCTGGTTGTGCTCCTTTCTACTCAGGTTGGTTGGAAGGCAACCATGATGGTCTGGGTCAGCCAGGGTTTGCTCAAGGTCATAGGGTTATAGATTTAAGGGCTGAGGCACAGGTCAAATACAACCAATTACGCAAGAAAATCCGGTAGTGCGAAAGCGAGCACCGCGAGATACAAGAATCTAACCAGAAGTTAACTATGGAATGGAAATACATGCCTGTCAGTGCCAACAAGCGACTAGGATACTTGGAGCGGGGCATAGTAGAGTTAGAAAGAAAGTTTCTCAAGAGGGTCGAAGACTGCCAAAATGCTGAGGTAACCGAAGGAGGATATCTGGACAGGGCCTACCTATTACTGGGACTTCGCGAGTTGGGGAAGCTGTTCGATGGAGCAAAGTATGCCGAATCTGGGGAGGGTCCTTCTGGGACAAAATAGATAGGAGTTTATCTTTTCGCTTTACAGAATGTAATAAGACCAATGGCCATTAGTGATTTTATTGCCTTTAGTGTCATTTTGGGATTAGCCTATTTTTTATCAATAAAATGAAGCATTTAGCATTCTATGTTCTCCAAATCAACTTGTCGCTAGGCCTACCTCGGTCACGAAGAGGTCCCCAAATTAGGACACGATTTACATTCCCACACTACCGTGTTTAAATATTGTAATACCTCGTATAATCCACACTAACTTGGTTACCTTTTTGTTTTTACTTTTGTTTGATTCCCCTTCCCAAGGGTTAGTTCGTGCACTCTGGCAACATCATCCTATTCCATGATATCCAGGGGCCCTCCACCCACTCCTCCTCTTAGTCCTCTCAAAAACAAGAACAAAGACAAAATGGAAGATTTGAACAGCGTAAGAAAGGAGAATTCAACTGAACGGGTAGAGGTCACTAGTGTCATAGTACTCAGGTTCCTAAGGAAAATGTATCCTAGCTTGAACAGAAATTGCTAAAGTTCCAGGAAGAGCTCGACTAGGTTTGGAATCTAGCAAGTTTGTCATTCTCGCTCAACACCCCAGATATCACCTTTCCCAATACTCAAAACCCTACACCACCTCAAAACATCCCGAAGCAACAAAATCATCCCGCTCCTCATACTATTCCACCAATGACCCAATGCAACACCTGCCATATCTTAAACAACACACCGTTTATTCTCCCAGAACTCCAAAACTCCACAAATGACCACCTCCACACCCACCATAACACCCGCATCTATGTGGAGACCATGCCACACTCCACCCAACCCATCTCAGGCACACCCGAGTCAGATGATAAAGATTTTCTCATCAGGAACTGGGCTGAAGAACTTAAAAAATTGACTAGACGGATCCGGGGTCCGAAGTAAACAAGGGAATTGAAGGGCTCAATTATGAAGATCTCTGCATATTGCCCGATGTTGAACTGCCTGAGGGTACAAACCTCCGAAGTTCGAGATGTTTGACGCTACAGGCGATCCAAAGGTCCATTTGAAGATGTATTGTGACAATCTAGTTGGGGTAGGGAAAGACGAGAGAATTCGCATGAAGCTGTTCATGAGGAGCCTAAAAGGAGTTGCGCTATCTTGGTACATCAACCAGGATCAAAAAAAATGGTCAAGCTGGGTAGGCATGGCTTCCGATTTCATGGACAGGTTTAGGTTTAACACAGAGAATGTGCTGGATGTGTTCTATATTCAGAATCTAAAGAAGAAGCCTGCAGAAACATTTTGCGAGTATGCTACTCGCTGGAGGTCCGAAGCTGCTAAGGTCAGACCTGCCTTAGAAGAGGAACCGATTAACAAATTCTTTGTCCGGGCCCAAGACCCGCAATACTATGAACGATTAATGATGATCGAGAGCCACAAATTTTCTGACATTATCAAACTGGGGGAATGGATTGAAGAAGGCATTAAGAGCGGTATGGTTACAAACTTTGAGGCCTTGCAAGCTACAAATAAGGCCTTGCAGTCCGGTGGTGTGTCCAAAAAGAGGGACTTAGGAGCCGTGATGGTTGCACGAAGAACCAAATCTCCTATCAAATACCAAACCTTCCCAACATCTCCACTTACATATCAGCCCATTCCGAACTACCAAGCACCCTTACCACCCGCCTATCAACCATCTCCCCAGATATTCCCAACCCGCACATGTCTACCAAACTTATAATGCTCAACCATTCCACTATCAGTCACCTCCTTGCCGTCAGAACTTCCCCAGACCCCGACAAAATTTTGACCGCAGGCCTCCCAGATAATATACAGCCATTGTTGAACCTATTGACCAACTATATGAGAGACTCAAAGCCCACGATTATGTCACCGCCATCCCTGCTACAACCCCCGAGAACCCTTATCAGTGGGTTAACCCAAACAAATCGTGTGCATACCACTCCGGCATGAAAGGGCACACCACCGATGAATGTCGTTCCTTGAAAGACAAGATCCAGTCATTGATCGACAATAAGTTTATTGTGGCAAAGGAACCCACCCCAAATGTCCGCAACAACCCAATGCCGGACTATAAGGGCGGCGATATTCACATGATTGAAGTGGAGGATGATTGGGATCCCGAGGGATCCATTAGGTTGATCATAGAGGTCGATAATCCAAAGAAGCCAGCAGTTACTCTCAACCCCATCATAGTCCAGATCCAACCATCTGAGGTCACTGAGGTAGATGTGTCTATCTCTCTTGAGTTCGAGGCAGCATCAGCAAAAGCACCAGTACCATTTGAAGTTGCAGTTTTGCCACCCAAAGAACATATCCCATTCGAAGTAAAGGTGGCTACACCAATCCCAGTGGCGATGTCCGTCATGCCGTCATTCCACACAAAAGCTATACCCTGGGATTACACAATTGAGGCTAGGAGGAAAGGCAAGGTCAGTTTTGAAGAGACTATTGCAGCACAGGGAATGATAAGAACAAGAAGAGTCTATACCCCTGAATACCTAGCTGAGTCCAGCAAGCAGGCCTCCAACTGGCCACCTATCATTGAGATAGGTCCGAACGACCTTTGGAGAAAAACACAGGCCAAAGAGTCTCGGTCATCGACCAGCTGAACAAAACACCAGCGCAGGATTCCATCCTCTCATTGCTGTAGAATTTCAAGGCACACAAAAATGCTCTGCTAAAGGTGCTAAGTGAAGCCTACGTGCCAAGAAACATCACTGGCGGGGAAATGGCTAATATGGTGGGACAGGTATTAGAGAGCCATAAAATCACCTTCTATGAGGACGAGCTACCACCTGAAGGGATGGGTCATAAATAGAGCCCTGCACATCACCGTGCAATGCGAGGACTATTTCGTCACCAGGATCCTGGTCGACGGGGGTTCCAGTCTTAATATCTGTCCTCCGGTAACACTCAAGAAGTTGGGCAAAGGTCTGCATGAGATAAAAGAGGGAGAAATCAACGCGAAAACCTTTGATGGGTCTCAGAGGTCCACCAACATTGAGATTAGCTTGTGTCTGCAGATGGGACCAACCAGGTTCAATATTGATTTTCAAGTAATAGATGTGCCCGCATCCTACAAGTTGCTGCAGGGGCGGCCATGGATTCATGTTGCTGGGGCCGTAGCATCAACACTACACCAGGCAGTAAAGTTTGAATGGAATCACCAGGAGGTGATCATCCACGGTGACGGTAGCAACCCAATATACAGTCGTCAGACAATTCCAGCAATCGGAGGGAAAAGAAAGCTAGGCGGAAAGACCTACCACCACATCGACCGGGTCAATGCTGTCGACAAAGAAAAGTTGTGGGATAACAAGATCAAGAGTATATTGAATTGGAGTGGGTACGAGTCTGGCAAAGGACTCGGCAAAAACCTCCAAGGAATAGCTAAACCCATAACACTCAAGAAGCATGGCACCACTTTTGGCTTGGGATACGAATACACATGGGAAGAGTTCAACAACTGGTCACCGCCATGGCGTGGTCCTTACTACCCAGTGGAGCAGCCGATACCGCACTTAGAACAGACTTTCCAACAGGCTGACATCGTCTATGGGACGGACGAAGAAGAGGCGCTCACAGCAGTGAAAAACTTGTTTTTAGAAGACAATGATATGTATTGCTATGTTATCCTTGAGAAGGAGGGGGAGGAAGGCCCTTCCATACAGGCCGTAAGCAGAGGAGCATGCCTCAATAACTGGACTGTCAGAACAACCAGAGCCCGGCGAGCCTCAGGGTAGCAAGGCTAAAACAAGCATCATGCACTTTTTTTATTTACTAGATGATTTTCTTTTCTCATTTTTATTCCCGCAATAAGATCTTCAATGCCGGAAACAATTATGAAATTTATCAAAAGCATTTCGACTTTTTCTTATGAATTAACACTCATTATTATTTTTCTCTCATTACTTTACATATACATCATTACTATTACTTATCTTGATGAACCCACGACTGTGACATGCCATGAGGCAACGCAACAAACAGACATTGATTCAGATGAAGATGACACACCAGAGGAGATTGTCAAAGAAGTTGAGAACTTTGAGAACAGACCTAAGTCCAACCTAGACGAGATAGAATTTGTTAACCTGGGAGATGCAGAAAACGTCAAGAAAACACGAATCAGCGTTCACTTATCGCCATCAGAAAAGAAGGAATACACAAAATTTCTAAGGGAATATGAGGACATATTTGCCTGGTCATATGACGACATGAACGGTCTAAGTACGTCTATTCTGGCTCACAAACTGCCAACTGATCCGACATCTCCGCCGGTAAGACAGAAGTTCAGAAATTTCAAGCCAGGTATGAGTTTGAAATCAAGGAAGAAGTCACTAAGCAAGTCAAAGCTAATATTCTCAGGGTAGTAGAGTACCCGACATGGTTAGCCAACATAGTGCCAGTGCCAAAGAAGGACGGGAAGGTCTGAGTCTGAGTCGACTACCGGGATCTCAACCGGGCCAGTCTGAAAGACGACTTCCCTTTGCTGAACATACACATCCTGATTGACAATTGCACCAAGCATGAACTACAGTCATTCGTGGATTGTTTCTCCGGTTACCATCAGATCTGGATGGATCAAGAAGATGCTGAGAAAATGGCTTTCATTACGCCATGGGGAATGTATTGTTACAAGATGATGCCATTCGGCCTGAAGAATGTAGGGGACATGACTACCATTTTCCATTACATGACATGATACACAAGGAGATAGAAGTATATGTGGATGACGTTATCATCAAATCCAAGAAGTCCGCTGACCACATAAAAGATCTGAGGAAGTTTTTCAACAGATTGCAGAGGTACAACCTGAAACTAAACTTGCAAAGTATGCATATGGGGTTCTTGCCGGGAAGTTACTTGGGTTTATCGTGAGCCACCGAGGAATAGAACTGGATCTGTCAAAAGTCAAAGACATTCAAGAACTACCACCGCTAAAGAACAAGAAGGACGTGATGAGTTTCTTGGGAAGACTCAACCACATCAGCCGGTTCATAGGACAATCCACAGTCATCTGCGAGCCAATTTTTAAGATGGTGAGGAAGGACGCCGCTACCAAATGGACCGATGACTATCACAAGGCCTTCGAAAAAATCAAGGAGTACCTGTCAACACCACCAGTCTTGGTCCCGCCTGAGCCAGGTAGACCCTTATTACTCTACCTTGCGGTGTTGGACAGAGCTTTCAGTTGCGTTTTCGGGCAACATGATCAAATAGGGAGAAAGGAACAAGCCATTTATTATCTCAGCAAGAAGTTCACCCCGTACGAAGACCGGTATTCTCTTTTGGAGCGCACCTGTTGTGTTTTGACTTGGGTGGCTCAGAAGCTAAGGCAGTACTTCTTTGCCTATACTATATATCTCATATCAAGGATGAATCCTTTAAAGTACATCTTTTAGAAGCCCATGCCCACTGGCAAGCTAGCCAAGTGGCAAATCCTTTTGAGTGAGTTCGATATTGTCTACGTAACACAGAAAGCGGTCAAGGGACAGACACTGGCAGATTACCTCGCTGAGAATCCCGTGGACGGAGAATACGAACATCATTCATATGAGAAGATATTGTAGAGTCCTATGATTGTTGGAGAATGTTTTTCGATGAAGCAGCAAACTTCAAAGGAGTTGGCATAGGAGCAGTTTTGGTATCAGAAACCGGCCAGCATTATCCAGTGTCCGCCAAGCTCATGTTTCCCTTCACCAACAATATGGCTGAATACAAAGCTTGCATCTTAGCTCTTAAAATGGCCATTGACATGAACATCCAAGAGTTGTTAGTCATTGGAGATTCAGACTTACTTATACATCAGGTACGAGAAGAATGGGCAACCAAGAACTCCAAGATACTCCCGTATCTGCATCATGTACAGGAATTGAGAAAGAGGTTCACCAAGACGGAATTCCGCCATGTTCCCAGAATCCAGAATGAATTCGCCGATGCATTGGCAACCCTGTCATCCATGATACAACATCCCGATAAGAATTTCATTGATCCCTTTCCGGTGAAAATTCATAATCAGCCAGCTTATTATGCCCATGTTGAAGAGGAAGCAGACGGAAAACCTTGGTTCCATGATATCAAGGAATATTTGGCGAAAGGAGAGTACCCGGAGCTTGCCAATCATACTGAGAAGCGCACACTTTGGAGGTTGTCTAACAATTTCTTTCACAACGGAGGAATCCTGTATAGGAGGACTCCGGATTTGGGATTATTAAGGTGTGTCGACGCAAAAGAAGCATCCAAGCTGCTAGAGGAAATTCATGCTGGGACCTGCGGTCTACATATGAATGGTTTTGTTTTAGCAAAGAAGATACTCCGGGATGGTTACTTTTGGATGACTTTGGAGACAGATTGCATCCAGTACGTCCGGAAATGCCATCGCTGTCAGATTCATGCCGACATGATAAAAGTGCCACCAAATGAGCTCAATGCAACAACCTCACCTTGGCCATTCGCCGCCTGGGGAATGGATGTTATTGGTCCAATTGAGCCCACCGCTTCAAGTGGGTCGAAGCAGCATCTTAAAGAGCAGTAACTAAGAAAGTCGTGGCAGACTTCGTCCGCGACCGTATTGTTTGTCGAGAGTCGATCATCACTGATAATGGCTCCAATCTCAACACTGACCTAATGAAAGGTATGTGTGAAACCTTAAGAATTAGGCACAAGAATTCCACAGCCTACATGCCTCAAATGAATAGAGTTGTGGAAGCCACTAACAAAAATATAAAGAAGATATTGAGGAAAATGATAGAAAAGCACAAATAGTGGCACGAGAAGTTATCGTTTGCTCTATTGGGGTATCACACCATAGTCCGCACATGGACCGGTGTAACCCCCTATATGTTGGTTTATGGTACAGAAGCCGTCATTCTCGCCGAAGTAGAAATTCGTTCCTTAAGGATCATACAAGAAGCTGAGCTCGACGAAGCAGAATAGGTGAAAAGTCGCTATGAGCAACTAGCTCTTATAGACAGAAAGAGGATGAACGTAGTTTGCCATGGTCAACTATATCAGAACAGAATGTCTAGAGCCTTCAACAAAAGGGTAGAGCCAAGACAATTCACATCGGGACAGCTGGTGTTAAAAAAATATTCCCGCATCAAGATGAAGCCAAAGGGAAGCTCTCTCCCAACTCGCAAGGTCCGTACATGGTTCACCGGGTTCTGACAGGAGGAGCCCTCATACTTGCAGAAATGGACGGAGAAGTTTAACCAAAGCCGATTAATTCATATGCAGTCAAGCGCTACTATGTGTAATCTTTATGTTTTCCCTCCAAGATGTAATTGAACTATGCTTGACCTGATTCCCGTTTAAGAGGAGATACGTAGGCAGCCCTACGGGTTCGGTCACAATTAAGTAAAATTTTCATTTTTACCCAAAATTGGAAATTGGGGATGAATTTTAAGGAGGACCCTCAAAATTCTGAAGCAATTTCAGCCAAATAGTCCCAAGCAACAGTCAGAAGCACTAACCTATTAAACTGGGGCGGAATTTTGAGGAGGACCCTCAAAGTTCCGTAGCAAGAGAGGTTGCAATGTCCCAAACCATGCCACAGTCATCGTTTCATCTAAAAGCCATTTTTTAACTGTACACTTGTGTCATATTTTACGAAATCATGCAGGTTTGTTACTAAAATTGCCTTGTTTAGCGACGCTACCCAAGTGATACATACAGTATCACCAGATCGAAGCCACATGCAAAATAGAGCCAGCAGGGATACGAACTAACGTTCCCCCTTTTTTCAAAACTCACGATTTTTCTTTGGATGCAGGCACTCGGATTGCGAAATCATCTAACCTACTATACACTCACGAGAAAAACATTATTCAGGAATACGACTCTCAAGACCGTTGCACTTACCCATAGTTGCTATCCGCACACACCAACAACATTTCGTGTGTCACAATGTAGACAAGAGTCACAATATCACAATCCGCTATCAGCTAAGAAAGCTCCATTACCATTTGCCATTTTATTTCTTGCATAAGGCTACCATTCTGCCTTCCGAGACAAAACACTGTCTCCATCTCCATTTTTGCATTGCATAAGGCTAACATTCTACCTTCTGAGACTAAACGCTATCTCCATCTGTATTTCTGCATTGCATAAGGCTACCACTCTGCTTTCCGAGACTAAACGCCGTCTCTATCCACATTGCACGGCTAAAAGATCGCCTCATAATACATCTGCATGGTTGAAAGATTGCCTCATACTGCATCTGCATGGCTGAAAGATTGCCACATTGCACAACTGAAAGATCGCCTCATACTGCATCTGCACGACTGAAAGATCGCCTCATACTGCATCTGCATGGCTGAAAGATCGCCTCATAGTGCATCTGCACGGCTGAAAGATTGCCTCATACTATATCTACATGGCTGAAAGATTACCTCATATTGCATCTGCATGGCTGAAAGATCGCCTCATACTGCATCTGCATGGCTGAAAGATTGCTACATTGCACGGCCGAAAGATCGCCTCATACTGTATCAGCATGGCTGAAAGATCGCCACATTGCACGGCTGAAAGATTGCCTCATACAGCATCTGCATGGCTGAATGATCGCCTCATACTGCACCTGCATGGCTGAAAGATCACTTCATACTGCATCTGCATTGCTGGAAGATCGCCTCATACTGCATCGGCATGGCTGAAAGATTGCCTCATACTGCATCTGCACGGCTGAAAGATTGCCTCATACTGCATCTGCACGGCTGAAAGATTGCCTCATACTGCATCTGCATGGCTAAAAGATCGCCTCATACTGCATCTTCATTGCTGAAAGATCGCCACATTGCACAGCTGAAAGATCGCCTCATACTGCATCTGCACAGCTGAAAGATCGCCTCATACTGCATCTGCATGGCTGAAAGATCACCTCATACTGCATCAGCATGGCTGGAAGATCGCCTCATACTGCATTTGCATGGCTGAAAGATCGCCTCATACTACATCTACATGGCTGAAAGATCGCCACATTGCACGCCTGAAAGATCGCCTCATACTGCATTTGCATGGATGAAAGATCGCCTCATATTGCATCTGCATGGCTGAAAGATCGCCACATTGCACGACTGAAAAATTGCCTTATACTGCATCTGCATGGATGAAAGATTGCCTCATATTGCGTCCTTCATGGGCTGAAATATCGCAAACTTATCCAAAGGTGTCATCGTTCGGAGGTACCATCCTTATAGCCCAAGAATGCCATGTCATGGCCTGAGGATCCCTTACCATCTTTTGCATATCATTATTCAAAGGCATCATGGTTTGGAGGCCTCATTTCCATAGTCCGATAGCATCATTTCATAGCCTGCGAATCATTTATTGCACGCTTCATGGCCCAGGACGTCATGGTCTAAGGACGTCATCCTAACCGTCCGAAGACAACATTCATGGTCCGACGGGAATTTGAATCATGTCTAAATTTACGCACAAAATATGCTTGTATTACTTATTTGCAGGTAAACCGGCAAGCAACAACCATCGCGACAGGAGCATTTTCGCTCCAGTGCCCGCAGCCACATCAGACCTGACTACTCCTGTAAGCCTTTCACTCACCCTGACCCAAACATTGCGTCCGTTCTTGGAAAGTACCTGTCGACATACTCCCCAAACGGATCCCCAGCTACATACGGCCTGATTCCTGTAAGTCCAGGGATATGTAGGCTACTCAGAAGCCCGGGCGTGACCTATCTTCTTCAAACCGTTTCGTTTGGTCAAAATTTGGCCATCATATCTTTACCCGACAACTCTTTCATCCTTCCCGGGTAAAGAGGGGCAGCTGTTGATACCCAATTTTTTTCCTATGTATATTTTTTATGCAAAGTACTTTCAAAAATAGCATATGTATGCATATATAAGCATATCCAAGTGTATCCCTATTTTTCCTTAATTTAAAAGATTTTTAAATCAATTTATCACCCTATTTTATCCATAACAATCCCATAATTATTTCTAAAAATATTAGTTATGATGATTTATTTATTGGATCTTTATGGTTATGCTAAAACATAGTTAAGGGATTTTTTTTTACATATTTTCACAAAATTATTTAGTATTTTTAAGGCAAATTTGTATAATTGCAACATTAGCCCCTTTTTATTTCCAGAAATTATTTTATTATTTTTATAAATCAAATAGGAAAATTGGCTATTTAAATGTTAGCCCCATTTTATTTTGACTGTAGCCTAAATTGGACCCCAATTTGAATCCCAATTACCCTGGCCCAATTCCTATTAAACCCCGACCCAATTTCGATTTAATCCGACCCAAACCCATCTTCATGACCCGTCCATTTACCTTATCAATCGAAGCCGTTGATCCTTCTTGATCAATGGCCAGAAATCCCCCTTACCTAAATTAATCCTAAACGACCCCCTAAACCCTACCATTTCCCACCATACGCTGCCTCTGAATTCCCCTCTTCTCTCAACTCCTCTCTACAACAACCCCAAACCCTAGCCGCCGCCACCTTAATCTACCATAATCCATGGCTCTCCGGGATCATCTAAGACCTGTATCAGCCTCACATGGCTTCTACGTGTTCGTTTCTATGGTCTCATGGCTAGACTCTGAAGGGGTTTGGCCCAGTCCTTGCTTGACGACCTTTCTCTGGTCATCTCTGACTTTTCTCCGGCCAACCATGGCCATTCGAGTCAGACCTTTGACTCTCCTATTTAGATCGATGGCTTTCAAGGCCTTTCTCGTCACTTGGGGTTCTTCTGAAACCCTAATCTCTAAGAGCTTTTCGACTTCTTTCATGTTCACTTTAGATCCATGCTTGGTATGAGTTTTTAAACGCTTTCTCGAGGTCTCTTTAATTTTGCTTTCAAAAAAGGACTCTTTATATTTTTTCGATTAAGGTTTTCCTTCAAGTTCTTCTTTTCAAAATCTTTTATGAGTTTAGCATGATAAAAATCCTAATTTCTTTTAGGGTTTCTGAGACTATTTGTTAGTGTTTGTTTGATTTACTTGTTTATCATCTCTAGACTCGAATGGTGTTGAAAACCCTAATTTCTTTGGGTTCATTCGAGTTTCTGAGACTATTTGCTAGGTATTGTCTGATTTATTTGTTTATCATCGTTAAACTCAATTGATGTTGAAAACCCTAATCTCTTTTGGGTTCATTCGAGTTTCTGAAGCTGTTTGCTAAGTGATTGTGTAATCTATTTGTTCATCATCTTTAAAATCGATCGATGTTGAAAAACCCTAATTTCTTTTGGGTCTATTCGAGTTTCTAAACTGCTTGTTCAACTTATTTGCTTATCTTCTTTTAAGCTTGAATATTGTTCAAGAAAACCTATGTCTTTGAGTTGAAACTGCTCGTTTGAATGCCTGACTTGATTTGAAGTTCCTTGTTTCAGCATCTCTTTCCCTTATATGATTCCTCTAATTCAGGGTTCTTATTATCTCTGAAACTCGACTATGCTGTGAGACCCTTTGCATGCTCCTGACACTCTATTTTTCTTACTACTGATTCAATGAGACCTGACCTACTTGACTATCATGCTTTGAATACTTGCTATCTACCGACTTTGTACTACTATTGCATGTTGTTTCTTTTGCCAATAGCTTGGCCGCACATGTCTTTTTTTGTGCATTCTATTTATATGCTTAGGTTCATTCTTTAACTGATGCTCAATTTTGGGACTGATTTCAAAACCTCTCTTTTTGGGAACTCTAATTTTACTCGCATGTTAAAGTGATTGATCCCTTTCCTTACTTATTGCCTTGCTGAATCTTTTTCCCAAAAAAACAAGTGTATCTCTGTACCTGGACTTGATTGTGTACTTAATGTTTTACTACATTCTTTTATGGTAATAATCAGTTTGCCTACAAACTGATCTTTCTTTCCTTCTTTTGAACCTGTTAGCCCCGTTAAACAAGTAATTCCTCAAATAAAGGGGAATCACTTGGTTGATTGATTCTGATTGCTGATTACTTCCATATTTGCATTGAACTTTATTTATTGCCTTATTTCTCACATGTTTTCAAAACTATAGATACCCACCTCCTCTTCTTGCAAACACATGAACACAAGGCATAAAACACTTGAGTTCAGACACACACTCCACTAAAATCTCTTTTTTCGCTGTTGCTACTTGTATTGCTGCCTTACCTAGCAAGCTGAAAGCCAAGGCTAGGCTGTGGGAAGCTTGCTCATTTTTCTCTGCATTTGCATATTCACTGGTATGTTCTAACTAATTTTCAGCATCAACAACAACATGTTTTCTTTACTATTTCCTACACCTTTATTTTGTTTCCTGTTTGTATTTAATCAAGTTCCATTGTTAAGCATGCAGTAATCTGCCCTTTCTATTCTGAATTTATGCTTTCTTATGAATTCTGTCAGTCAGTTATTATGGCTTATGAACCCTAAATCACCATCCCCAATGTGTTTGGTATCTGTGGTTGGTTTGGGACATGATAGCATTGAACATTGCTGTGCATGACTAAAACTTGATCCCCCTGGGATCATAACCTCCATGTCTCCTCTTGTTGTTGTGTGTTCCGATTGGCTTATAGGCATGCCAGCACCTTCTATTGTTGTGCATTCCCAAAGTTGACCCCTGCCTAAGTATATATGCTCCTTGCAATGGATTCCCAACCCCTGACCCCTTTGTATGAAGTTATTAACTCTGTGTCTTACTAATTACTGTTTCCCTATAACCCTTTACCCCTCTCCTTTATCCTTTCAGTTTTAAAACTCTATTCTTGCACTTGCACTATCTTCTTTGATGTATGTTCTGCCCCTCTTGTGTGAGCTTTGCCTTGGGACCCATGAGCTCCCTCTGAACATGGACACATAAGGGATGGCCCTTCCACACTGCACCCATCTCTATCTGGTTCTATGAACCTGGTGTAAGCACTGCCCGGGGTCCCTTGAGACCCTTAGGGAACTTTGACACACCTAGGTCCGAGAAAGGCTTTGAAACAAGTGGCTTTTGAAGTAATTAATTATATATCTCAGAGTCAAGATCAAGCTTCCTATGGTAGTATTTTCCTATTTTTATATATCTTCTTGACGTAATTCAGCAACTGGTCTGTAATAATTTGTAATAAACATTTGGGGTTGGCTAGTGAAAAAGGGATGGGCAATTATGCATGCTCAAGGGTAGAAAACATGCCTATAGGATTTGTGTTCTGAATGATTCAATTTTGCATTTTAGAAAGCATGCCTATAGGACTGGTTTTAAATCATGCATGTTCAATTCTACATTTAGACACCATGTCAATAGGATTCATTTCAAATTCCGCATGTTCAATTTCACACCTAGATAACCTGCCTATAGGATTTTATTTTAAACTTTGCACGCTTGTTACCACTTAGGCATCATGCTCTGGATCTAAACGGCTATGAGCAGGTATCATGTTCATAGTGTTAAAATCTATATAACACTAGATATCATGTCTATAGGAATTAGAATCAGCAACACTAGATATCATGTCTGTAGGAGTTAAAACCAGTAATAATGGATATCATCATCTGCAGAATCTGAAACTAGTCTAATTTAAAATCAGTCTATTCCGAACAAGTTTTTAAGTAACCTAATCCCCTATTTAACACGATTTAGCAAGCATGTCTATAGGATTTCAAACCGCTCGTTTTTAAGTTTGTTACTGCTTTGCCACATTTTGAATCAGTAGTAGATACCATGCTCATAAGATTCTACCCTAAACACTTAGGCAAATCATAGGTAGTAACAACAAATAAAGCTGAACCCGCTTCTGTTAATTAATGATTGCTACAACCAGCAGGCAGGCATGATTCGATCTTCTTATCTAAGTTATGTAATAAATTGGTCTGCTTCAACAACTTAATCTCCCCTTTTGACTTAATATTTTCAGACCTTGCTTGTTGTTTGGGTCATGCTATTTCATTGCTTTGTTTGAGGAGGTATATTTGAGCCTTCATTGTTTATGTGATTCCCCTGTTATTGTGCTGTCCTATATGTTTTGTATGTCGCCTTAGATTTTTTCACCTTTGAAACTCCAAGTCAACCTAATATCCCTCCCTTTTAGGAATAGTAGTCCTAAGTGCCTCCGGAACTGATATGAATGGGGCGGATAATAGCATGCAATAGTGGCCGAGACCAATCCGCGCTTTAGTACCTTAACGGGGTGGGAAGCTTAGATATGGATATGATGACCGGTGCGCTAACACCACGTGTAGCCCCACTTTTGAGGAGTGATTACCGAGTATTGCATTGATGTGATCCATATTATAAATAATCCTAGGACCCCCTTCGCCTCTCTTTCTTTGTCTTTAAAGTATTATGACTTCTTTTAATAAATCAGCTTTTTAATTGCTCTATTTTACTTCCAAGCATTTGTGTATTAATCCCCTCTTATTTGAGCCTTATCTGCTTACATGTTAATTGCACCAAATTCACAAAGAATTGTCTGGTCGGGAACCACACTAGTGGTTCCTGAGGGGTGCCTAACACCTTCCCCTTAGGATAATTTCAAGTCCTTACCCTATCTCTGGTTTTCAAACAAACTCAGAAGTGATCCTTGTAGGTGTCCTAATGCACCATAATCATTAGGTGGCGACTCTTCAAAAAATGCAAAACCCAGTTCCCAAAAGGAACGAGTTGTCCCATACCCAAATGTCATAAACCTGATTCTCCCAATGCGAGGAGGGAAAAAAGGGGGCGCGACAGCCTCGGGGCATAAATTTTGTCACCTGTGTGTAGCATTTTCAAAGCATGTTTGTAGCTGGAGGCTGCGTTTTTTTGCGTATGAGTATGAAGAAAAACCTCGCGGCTTTATTTCTTTCGTATCTTCTTCTGTCTTGATTTTGACCAGGCGGGTTCGTTTTTGCGTTGGTAGGAATCTTTAGAGTCGTGATGTGGCACCGGAGCTCACTAGACCGGCACGTAGGCTCTCACGTACTTTCGCTCTCAGGCATATTTTAGGCCACATGTTCTGGGCTCAATCCCCTAGTCGAGCATCGGCTGGGGCTTATTTGAGCTTTGAATGGCCGAATTTTAAGCTGGTGATAGTGGCTCTTATGCTTTTGGTCGATGCAACCTTTTAGTATTTGTGGCCCTGAGGCTCATTAGGTTGGCGACAATGGCTCTTAAGCTTTGGGCCGATGTGACCTTTTGATGTAAGTTGGCGACAATGGCTGTTAAGCTTTGCCCTTAGGCATATATAGTTATCTAGTTTGGGTCCAGTCTTCGAATTAGGTTATGACTCGAGCTCGTTTTGACCTTTTGTGTAGGTTGGCGACAATGGCTCTTACGCGCTTGGCCGATGCGACCTTTTGTGTAGGCTTTATTTTCCTCTCATTAAGGACTTTTGAAGTAAATTTCACTTTACTCGTCGTCGGTTCGGGAAGAACCTCGACTTCGAGTAACTTGCGGCGATGTTCTAGCACCTCGGAAGGTGCTGGCCCAAGATCAGTTGAAGTTTTGAAGAATGACAAACGAACTCAGTAAAGGACCAGGTTCATCTAAGGAGACACAGTTGTTATGGCCCATACACATGAGATGCACGTGAAGAAGATAAGTCCTTGAGATCAAGCAGCAATATCTTGATGAATATCTTCTGAACTGATCGAAAAGATTGCATATAGGATAAGGAGTTGAAGTCTCCTTATGAAAAGAGAATTACATCCGGATCAAGAATATGGATTAGGAGTTAGAGTTGTTCTTGGACTCGAATTGTCAAAGGATCTACACTTCGAGTTCTTATCAAACTCTGATTACTAACTCTATAAATATAACGATTGTTCTCTTTTACAGGTGATTGCACATAAGCTGAAGTTAAATCAAATTGAGAGCAAAAGAGCTAGGCGATTGTTGCAAGCAATTTGTGTGTGATACAAGTGTGCAAATCTGAAGCTACAAGAACTAAGTGTGAAGAACCAATTCCATTGTGTCTTTCTTTATTTCTAGTTCAATTGTAGTAGGTGTTTTAACATTGTACCTTTTCAGCTTTCTTAGAAGCAATTGTATTAGGTGCATTGAGTATTCAAGTTAGAGTTAACTTCAAAGTATCGCAACAGTTGAGGCTGTGTGCTACACTGGGATTAGAGTTAATCCTTAGGTTTACAAAGAGTTTTGTAAATGCAGTTTTTGGCTCAGTGATTTTAGTGGAGTTTGGGAAAATCCTACTGAGTAGTAGGTTGTGGTTTTTTTCACCTTTTGAGCCAGGTATTTTCCACGTAAAAATCTCTGTGCACTTTACTTTCAGTATTTATTATTCCGCAAACTGCTGTAGTTAGAACACTTAGAAGAACCAGGTTCTTCTAACGCGAAAATTAGGTACCACACAAATCACCCCCCCTCTTGTGTGGTATTGACGTCTAAAACATCAATTGTTATCAGAGCGGGTTATCCTTGAAGAGGTTAAGACCTTAGGAAAAGATCAACATGAGTGCACCACCTGGGAACTGGGAAGGGCGAATCCACTGCCAGGCCTCCTCTCTTCAATGGTTTGTATTACTCTTGGTGGAAGAACAGAATGAGAGATCATATCATAGGGGAAGACTATGAACTTTGGGATATAATTACTGATGGTCCCCTAGCTACCACTAAGAATAATGCTGAAGGAGTGGATGTTCCAAAGACAAGAGTAGATTGTACTGCTGAAGATCTAAGGAAATGGGAGAAAAATGCAAAAGCCAAGAAATGGTTAGTGTGTGGACTTGGTCCTGATGAGTACAGCA
>NW_017672028.1:189070-225302 GCF_001879085.1 Nicotiana attenuata | reverse complement strand
CAGATATATATATGCATGCAAGCCACTCGGGCACAATCAAATTGTTCATTTTTAGTTTCAATTATTAGGAATTATAGAGCTAAGTGTTTAAACCTTTATTTATTTACTAAATATTTCGAGGCAGTGTCTAACTCAGGACTGATATCATGAAATATGCTAAACATCATGGAAGCAGTGATAAGGATCCCTGAAGGATGCAAATGATAGGCACAAAGCCCCAAACATATTCATAAAATCCAAGCAGGATGATTACCAAACAATTTCTAGTCAAGAACACAGTACGAACATCAATCGGAACGGACTAGGTCAAAATCCCCAGTCACAATCGACCCCGCACTCGTCATAGAGTACGTGTCTCGCCTCAATATAGCGTTACAGTGTGATATATCGGGGTTTCAAACCCTCAGGTCATCATCTACATCTATTACTCACCTCAAGCCGGCCACAAGTCTAGCTCGCTATGCCCTTGCCTTTCGAATCAACCTCTTTCGCACGCCGAATCTGATTAAAACCACAACGAATACATTACAATAGGCTAAAGAAACATAACCCAATCGAAAAGACTCGAAAAACACCAAAATTCACGAAGTTGGCAAAACCCGAGCCCCGGGCCCACTTCTCGAAAAATTACGAAATTTACATCACTGGATTCCTCGTCTCGCCACGAGTTTACACATACCAATTTTACCAAAATCGGAGTTCAAATGCCCTTTCAAAATCCATTTTTACATCACAGCTTTCCAAGCCCTAACTTGACCCGTTTTGATGAATTTTCCACAATTTACATGTAATTTCTACCATAAACTCGAATAATTAGGCCAAGAGACTTACCTCTAATTGATTCTCAGTCAAAACCCTCGAAAATCCTCGCCCAAAGCTCTCCAAGTCACTTAAAAATGGTGGAAACTACCTCTTGTTCGCGGATGAAATTTAATATTTTAAACCCTTCTGCCAACAGCGATTTTCGCTTATGCGGTCCCGCTTCCGCTTATGCGGGACCGCTTCTGCGGCCAAAATTCCGCTTATGCGGTCTTCACTTAAAAACCCAACGTCCGTTTTTGCGTCTCCTCATCCGCTTCTGCGAACCACTCAAGACCGCTTCTGCGGACTCGCATTTGCGAAAAATGTTTCGCTTTTGCGGAAACACTCCACCAGGCTACGAACCGCTTCTGCGCTCCTTTACCCGCTTCTGCGGAACCGCTTCTGCGGTCCATTTCCGCAGAAGCGGAAATACCAGATGACAGAAAAATCTGAACCTGCAACACACCTCAAAACGCTCGTTTAACCACCCGAATTCACCCCGAGGCCCCCGGGACCTCAACCAAAAACACTAATACATCCTAATACCTTATCCAAACTTGTTCCAATCTTTAAAACACATTAAACAACGTTAAAACCATCAAATCACATCGAATTCAAGCCTAAGTTTCTTAAAAACTTCCGAATTACGCATTCGATCAAAAACCCGACCAAAACACCTCCGAATGACCTGAAATTTTGCACACATATCCAAAATCACCTAACGGAGCTACTGCAACCCTCGGAATTCCATTCCGACCCTCGGATAAAAATCTCACCTATCCACCGGAATTCGCCAGAATGCCAACTTTGCCAATTCAAGCCTAATTCTCCGAAATCACTTCCGATCGCACTCCTAAGTCACAAATCTCCTCCCGAAGCTAACCGAATCACCGGAATTCACATCCGAGCCTTCTAACTAATAAGTCAACGTTCGGTTGACTTTTCCAAACCAAACCTTCCTTAAAGAGACTAAGTGTCTCATTTCCTATCCAAACCAATTCAATTAAACTCTAACTCACCCGTTGCTGATAATAAAACATGAAAGAGAAATAAATGGGGGAAACGGGGCTGTAATACATGAGACGACGGGTTGGGTCGTCACACGATGTGGTGTACTCATGCCCCTTCTGCGCATGTTTTTCATGTGCAGCTCCAGGTACTTTCGCTCAGTCTTATCATCCTTGAGGCGAGGCGCTTCTGTAGAGACTTCAAGGTATATCTTTCATGTCCGCAGACCGAGGAGTCTCTTTCTATTCTTGTTGTTTAGTACTAGCCCTTTCTGTATTTTTCAGTTCTTGTTAGACATTCTGGAGTTAGAGCTGTGTAGTAGTTCTTAGCTTGTGATTCATGGGTTTCCGGGTCTTGGATTTATATGTTGGTTTTGAGCGTTAAATATGGTGTTTGCCGAGCGGCACATTTACACGATGGTTATTTCTTATTTCTGTTTTAAATTGTTTTACTTCCGCAAATTTTTGGTTTCTTTTCCGCAATTTAGGCTTACCTAGTCGTAGAGACTAGGTGCCGTCACGATGGTTCACGGAGAGCGAACAGAGGTCGTGACACTATGGCTCAGGACATGCTGAATGTGTCAATTAGTCAAGCAAGACAACAACTTGGAGACACTCGTCACTCATTAGCAAGCAATGTTTTGGAAGTTTTAGTGTGTTTTAGTGCTTGGATTAAATCGGAACGAAGAAATCAGGGACCTGAAGATGTTAACAGACCAGAAGACGAGGAACTTGGAGATATATTAACACATGGTAACCCATTTGAATTTAACACTCTAGTAGATGGCCAAGAAGTTCATATTGATTATGAAGAGCTTAATAAGGCAATACAAAACCTTTGAATTTACTCTTTTTTCGTTAATTTACTTGTTGTTAAATGTAAACTTCAATTTGTAAGTTTGAAATAAAAAAAAGCACTTGCAAATTATAAGTGCAATTTTTTTTCCATCTTCATTGTATTCTATTATCTTAAATTCTTAATGAGATATTCAAAATTTCAAATATAGAGATTTTAAAGCCTTTGCATCCTTTTATTCAAACACTCTTTTTATGAGATTGTTTTTTTTGTTTTATATTTTTTCTTTATATTAATATAAATTACGATAATTATACAAAATACAAAAATAAAAAATAAAAAAATAACACCAACCCTGCCCAGCCCGGCCCCTTCGACCCGTAATCGTTCGTGTGTATTTTTTACCCGGATGGACCCGGACAGACCCGGACCCGTTAAGCCCGATTTGAAAAAAATGGTAACCGGCACAGATTGAAAACCGGTCGGTCAACTTTTTTCTCAACCCGGACCGGCTCGGCCCGCCCGTTAAACACCTATAGTGGGGACACATAAAAAAGAAGAGTAAGGGGAAGAAAATAAAAAATAATTTATAAATGATAATTAAAAAATAGCCACAATTTTAATAGCAATCGAAAGTTAGCTACTTTTTTTATATAAAGTAAATCTGAACAAAAACACCTTTAAAAATACGAAAAAATTCCATACATATGAGATTCCAACATAAAGTGCTGGAATTTCATAATGTGTTCCAACATTATATGGTCGAAGTTTAAATGGATGAGCTCCATAATCTAGCATATTATGTTGGAACTTTCGATGTGCTGGAGTTCTAACATAATATGCTGGAGGTTTATGCTCCATAATCCAGCATATTATGCTGGAACTTTCCGTATTTCAGCAAAATAATGGTTAGTTTTTAATGACTTTGCAAACGATAGCTATGTTTAAATTACCAGTTCTAAAATTGGCTAGCCCATGCTATTTTTACCACAAAAAAAAGGAATAGATAAATTAATTAATTATTCAATTGACGAAAAAGAAAGGGATTTTTACATGCCTATACACTATTGAAAATTTTATTACAAAAAATATCCATCTTTAGTTAATTACCCGACCTAAACAATTTTTGTTTACAAAATATATACATTCCATCTTAAAAGGCTCCCAATCCATTATTAGTGCCTTCAATCAAGGGATTTAGTTACACCATTTTTCCTTTTTGTTTCTCCTTTCTCTTTCTTCTCTCCAGATTCTGTTTGCTATACCCTGGATATCTAAGATCTTTTCTTCTTTTTGAATTTTCGATGTAAATTACTTCCTCTGAGTTTTTCTTCTTGCTTGACGAATATCGAACACTATGGGAATATCGAACACTATGGCCCAATATATATCTGTTGCTAATACCTTGAAATGCTTGTTTTTTTAAGGTTTCCTTCCCTTTGTATTTTCGTAAGAAACTAAATCTACAGTTTTAGTACACGATTTAAATTATCTAACAACTTCAGCATACAAATTAATGAAAATCTGTCAAGCATTTCCAGTGGCATGTGTATCTAGAGGCAGAACCATATAGTTTGCCTCAAAATTCGAAATCTGTGTGCATCCTTATTTAAGCAATGTAATATCCAAAACTTTAAAAATTATTGTAATTATACTTTTAATTTCAGATTGGGTGTTGTAAAAGTATTGCAATTCATATTGTTTGCAACAACACCCAATCCAAACAAATAATGATTTTTGAAAACCCAAATTTGAATTCAAAGCTTCAAAGCTTTTTAATGGCTGTCAATAGTGGAATTGCTACTCTCTTTTCCTTTGCTTTACATTACTGGAATTAGGGATTGAGAGACAGAGAGAGACGACAGAATTTCCAATTGTTTGCAACAACACCCAATTCAAACAAATAATATGTTTTGAAAACCCAAATTCGAATTCAAAGCTTCAAAGCTTTTTAATGGGTGTCAATAGTGGAATTGCTGGTATATTTTTCTTTGCTCTATATTACTGAAATTAGGGATTGATATATATATATATATATATATATATATAATGAGAGAGAGAGAGAGAAAATAAGGATGGGAAATAATTGATTCATAATATAAAGGAATACTCATTTAATTTCTAAAATGTATATATTTGATAAATTTTTATATAGGAGGTAATTAAATTGAAACTTGAGTAGAGAAGGTAATAAAGTTTTCAATAGTATATAAGTATGTAAAAATTCCAAAAAGAAATCTGATTAATCAATTCTAAAATGGGCCAAGACAGATCCATATTCTAGTTGGGTTATACTACCTGCACTAGGCTAAAACTTCCAATTCAAAACTGTAGGCCCATTTTGAACAATTTAGCCTCCTCAAATAACTAGGGTTAGGGTTACTCTTCTAATTCTTCCTGCCTATAAAATGCAACGACTTCACCATCCACTTCATCATCAACTCTCACAAATCGCAATTATTTTCTATTGCTCATTACTTTTAAAGTCCATTTCTTCTATTTATTTTCGAATTTGTTCTTCTTATCTTTATTGATTTGGTTACAATTATGAAAAAAGCCAATTTGCAGAGCAAGTGCGTCAATAAACGATGACGAACACTTGCATTGAAGGTTGGCGATATCAACAAGCGATTCTCCGTGCCTTTCAAATACTCTTGTTTTGCTTACGGCCTCGAACAAGTCGCTACATTTTTATCAAATTTACAAACAATGCATTTTTCTCCTTTTAATTAATTTTTTTTTTCAGTTTTTATTTTTTAAAGACAGGATTAAGATTTCTTTTAAACTTTTAAGCTTTTCGCTCGCGAAGCAATCTTGTTTCCAAAATGAAAGTTATTTTGTTTCCCCATTCTCTATGCTAAGAATTTATATGTCGGAGACCATTGTAATTTTAAGCAAATTACTTTCACTAAGATTTAATATGTGATTGCTTAATCAAATTATAGAAGTCTACCAAATTAAGATGGATATAATTTGGAGTCTTAAAAGGGTAGTGACAGTTGATTAGTTTGTTAGACCTGTTATTAAGAGTAAATCAGATTCGAAAGCTTTCTTATATGCTGGAATTTCACAAACGTTTTTTACGGAGTCATGGCACTGGAATCAACAAGGGCAGGGAAAGATATTACAGAGAAATGGCTGCTTATAAACAGCGTACGAAGAAGGAAACTGTAAAGGATCAAAACTCTTACAGCAGTTCAGCGCTTAGTTTTATCAACTTTGGTGAACTGATAAACCCGTACTATGTGACTTTGCAAGCTGATGCTGGAAGCAACATTGTCCCCGATGAATCCTTGATTGAGTCCACGGTACAAATGTTGGAGAATGCTAACCAAAGTGACCCTATATTTCAGATAGATAATTGGGGCTGTTTTACGAAATGAAAAAAAAACAAAAAAAAATGAAAAAACAATATTTTTCAAAAACGAAAATATTTTGTTGAAAATATTATTTTCAGTTTTTAGAAAACGAAAATATTTTATTAAAAACATTTTTTTCTTCTGTTTTTACAATTTTTTTTCAGTTTTTACAAAAAAAAATACTTTAAAAAAACTGAAAAAAAATATTTTTTTGTAAAAATTTAATTGTTTTTGTGAAAACTAAAAAAGAAGAAGAAGACTTTACTAAATTAGTGGCCTACCGGTGCATTGATTTAAAAAATACAAAATATTTTGTAATTCTTTTTTAAGTTTTACAAAAAAAATAATAATTATTTTAATTCAGCATTGGCCTAACGGTTAAAAGGAATAAGTGAACCAAAAAGATGGATGAAGGGGTATTTTTAGCCCAATAGGTGTATGGAGGGTATCTTTAAACCTTTTCCAATAGTTTAGGTGCATTTTGAACCCTTTTCCGAAGAAAGAATCACCTTCACTTCAAATGTTAGAGAAAGCCGGATATGAGATGCAAGAGATGTTAGGTACTTGGACATGCTAGTTCAAGATGCAAATTAACAGGAGGAAGAACAACTCTTTGTTACATCATGTTTTGCATCTAGTATTTCAAGTGATAGATGGCTTATTGATAGTGGTTGTACGAACCACATGATCAGTGATGAGAAGCGTTTTAGAAATCTTAATACATCAGTTACCGCACGAGTTAGAATTGCAAATGGAGAATACATCCCATCAAAAGGAATGGGGACTGTAGCTATTTGGAGTTTTACTGGTATAGAACTTATTATTGAAGTTTTGTTTGTTCTAGAAATTGATCGGAATTTATTAAGTCTTGGACAACTGCTAGAAAATGGATTCAAATTATTCCTTGAAGACAAGGCATGTCTGATCATTGATCCAAGTGGTCAGGAATTATTCAGAATTAAAATGCAGGGAAAAAGTTTTTCTCTGAATCCAATGGAGGAGGAACAGTTAGCCTTTTCAAGTCAGCCCACCATTGCAGAAACTTGGCACCAAAGGTTGTGTCACTTCCATCATAAGGCTCTTTTGTATAAGTAGAAAAGGAGCTGACAAAAGGTTTACCTCCACTTGAAGAGGAACACCCAAGTTGTGAGGCATGTCAGTTTGGTAAGCAAACAAGATTGCCATTCACAAAATTAACTTGGAGAGCAACTCACAAATTGCAACCGATTTATATAGATCTTGGAGGTCCCCAAAGAACTCCATCATTGATGGGAAGCAGGTATTATATTATTTTTATTGATGATCTAACAAGGATGTGTTGGAGATACTTCTTAAGATTCAAATCAGAAGCCACCGAAGTTTTTTGGAGATTCAAAGTCGTGGTAGAAAATTAAAGTGGTTGCAAAAATACAAGTGCTTAGCTCAGTTAATGGGACCGAGTACACTTCAAAAGCTTTTGTTAAGTTACTGGAATAGAGCATCAACTTACTGCTCCATATACTTCACAACAAAATAGAGCAAGTGAAAGCAAAATTAGGACTATCATGGAGATGGCAAGGTGTATGTTGCACGAGAAAGAGCTTCCCAAAAAGTTGTGGGCAAAGGCAACCAATAGTATTGTATTTTTGTTGAATATGTTGCACACAAAGGCAGTGAATGGTCAAACACCTTTGGAAGCTTGGCATAGGTATAAACTTTCACTAAAAAACCTCAAAATTTTTGGTTGCTTAAGTTTATCTTAAATACCTCAGGTGAGAAGGGATAAACTTGACAAGAAGGTGGAACCTGGAGTTTTCATTGGCTATAGTTTGCAATCAAAAGCTTATAGAATTTTCCAACCACAAACTCGAAAAATTATGTAAGTAGAGATGTGGAATTTGTTGAGCAAAAGAAATGGAATTGGGATGAAGATAAACAAGAAATGGACTCTAATGAGTTGTAAAATCTTGAAGAGCGAGTTGACCATCTTCCAATTAGAGGAACCAAATCACTTTCAGGTTTCTATCTAAGATGCAAATTAGCAGTCTTTGAACCTACCGAATATGCAGAAGATGAAAGAGACTTACCGTGATAGAGAAAAATGACACGAGGGAGCTGGTTGAAATACCCCTAGACAGAAAGATCATTGGAGTTAAATGAATTTATAGAACTAAGCTAAATGCATATGGTTCAGTGAACAGGCACAAAGGCAGGCTTGTGGTGAATGGCTATGCTCAGATTTTTGATGTAGACTTTTCAGAAATATTTGCACCCGTGGCAAGACTTGACATAGTCAGACTTCTTTTGGCAATGGGAGCAAAAAAAAGGTGGTTAATCTACCAAATGGATGTTAATCAGCCTTTTTGAATGGGTTCTTGCAGGAAGAATTCTATGTTGAACAACCAGAAGGGTTTGTTATGAAAGGGCAGAAAGACAAAGTCTATTTGCTAGAAAAGGCTCTCTATGGCTTAAAGCAAGCTCCAAGGGCTTAGTACACGAGAACTGATGATCATATTTCTGACTTAGGTTTACGAAAAAGCCTAAGTAAATCAACTCTTTATATAAATCACACTAACTCTGACGTTGTTATCATTTCTATGTATGTTGATAATCTTTTAGTAACAGAAAGTAATGTTGTGCTCATAGAAGAGTTTAAAAGAGAGATGGTGAAAGTTTTTTTAATGACAGATATTGGAGAGATGGCTCTCTTTCTTGGAATGGAGATTAAACAAGTACAATATAAAATATTGTAACGACCCGGACCGGTCGTATTGTGTATTTGATGATAGGCTATAATTACGTGTTTTAGTCACCTATTGCACTCTAATTTACTACACTTGTAACGATCCGGCCGGCCGTTTCATGAGTTACCGCTCCGTTTCCCCCATTTCTGCTTCTTTATGCCTTGTTTAGCTGTATTATGTGGTATCGGGCTGGTTAGTTCAGGTTCGGAGGGGTTTTGGAGAGGTATGAGACACTTAGTCTCTTTTGAGTAAGCTTAAATTGGAAAAGTCAACCAGATGTTGACTTATGTGAAAAAAAAATCTCGAATGTGAATTCTGATGGTACAGGTAGCTTCGTTAGGTGATTTGCGACTAAGGAGCGTGATCGGAATATATTTTGGAGGTCCGTTGTAGATTTATGCTTGAATTGGCGAAATTAGAATTTTGGCGTTTTCTGGTTGGTAGTGAAAATTTTGATATCGGGGGTCAGAATGGAATACGGAATGATGTAGTAGGTCTGTTGTGTCATTTGTGACGTGTGTGCAAATTTTCAGGTTATTCGGATGAGGTTTGGTGGACTTTTTGATCGAATGCGGAATTTAGAAGTTTTGGAATCCTTAAGCTTGAATCCGAGGGTGTTTTGATGATTCAATGTTGTTTTGAGTGTTCCGAAGATGGGTACAAGTTTTAATAGTGGTATGTGACTTGTTGGTGTGTTTGGTTGAGGTCCCGAGGGCCTCGGAATGATTTTGAATGGTTGTCGGAAAGTTTGGACTTGGAGTTTTGCAGCAGAAATTGCTGCTTCTGTTGTTTCCGCACCTGCGGATTGGGGACCGCAGGTGCGATGATCACAGTTGCGTGGAGGGAGCCGCAGGAGCGGAAGATTTACCGCACCTCCAAGCCCGCATGTGCGAAGCCTGGGGCACAGGTGCGGATGTTTGGTCCTTAAGTGAAAAATCGTAGGTGCGGCTATTTTGTCGCAGAAACGGTCCGCAAATGCGGGAAATGAACCGCATGTGCGAAATCGTTGGGCAGAAGGTATAAAAAGGTCCTCTTCGCAAATGTTGCTAAGTTTCTCCATTTTTGAAGACGGGAAGTGAGCTAGGGCAGTGATTTTTCAAGGGAAATCGAAGGTTATCAGTTGGGTAAGCCACTTAAGCTTCATTACTTGTGTTTATGACCGTTTTTCCATTGTTTAATCGTGATATTAGTGGAAATTAGAGAGAAAATTGGGGGATTAGGGCTTGAAATTGGAGAGCTTTGAGTGGGGATTTGAGGGGCCATTTGAGGACAGATTTTGAATTCTTCTGGTACGCATAGACTCGTGGGTGAATGAGGATTCTTGTGATGTGATTTTTATCGAATTCCAAGACGTGGGCCCGGGGGTCGGGTTTGGCCAATTTCGAAATTTTTGATGCAATTTGATTATTTTTGCGTGGACTTTGTTCCCTTAGCGTATTTTAATGTTATGATTCTGATTTGGATAGATTCAACGCGAGTTGAGGCCGAGTCGAGGAGCAAGGGCGTCGCGGAGTAGGATTTCATCCGGTTTGAGGTAAGTAACGATTGTAAATATAGGCCCAAGGGTATGAAACCCCGAAATTTTGTACTGTTTCGATAAATGAGGTGACGCACATGTTAGGTGACGGGCGTGTGGTCGTGCAGCCGTAGGGATTGTGACTTGGTCCGTCCCGTGGTGACTGTAGAGTTGCATATTTTGATAAACCTTATATGCTATCCATGTGTTTGGAAATAAATCTGTTAATTTGGGCTGAATATCATGTTTGGGGTCTTGTGCCGAACTGTTTGGACCCTTAGGGGTATTTTACTACTTTTCTCACATTGTTTTGATTTGAAAGCATATCCTCAGTCATGGTTATACATGTTTATTATTGATTCAGTTTCATTACTCTACTTTCAAATATATAAAAACGGTTTGGGCTGAGTTCCCTGATTTTCTCTTAAATGCCCGAGTGGCTGTGAGGTTAATGACTAAGAAAGAGGTCGAGGACTGGATGGTGAGATTATATTATGTATATTTATGGATCGGGCTGCACGTCGCCAGCGATATATGGGATCGCGCTGCGCACCGCAGCGATATAGCGCTTGGTCTGTAGGAGCCCGTCTGGAGTCTGTACACCCCTAGTGAGCGTAGTCAATTATATATTACGGATTGGGCTGCATGCAACATCGGTAATTATTATGATATAGCTACTGAGCGGGAGTGCTAAGTGTGAGTACTGATTGACGAGAGCCGAGTCACGAGTGACTAAGAGGCTTGCCCGAGGGGCTATACTTATGAGTGATACTTTGCCCGTGGGGCTTGTTTACGAGATTGCTGTTTTCACTCTTCTTTTATACTGAGCCTCTATTGAAAAATATTGAATAAATGTTTTAAAGGATTGTTATTGAAATCGGAGTTTTTACAAGATATTTGGGTATTGAACTACAGATTTGACTTTGATATTTCTATTGAGTTTCTTGATAAATACGTATATGATTTTTAAATGCTCGTCACTGCACTCAGACTTTATTTACTTTTGTTACTTACTGAGTTGGCGTACTCACGTTACTCCCTGCACCTTGTGTGCAGATCCAGGTGCCAGAGCCTCCGAGTGAAAGCTGTTCGTTGCTTCCAGAGTACTATCTGGAGATTTCAAGGTAGTTGCACTGCATTCGCAGCCCTGCCTTTCTCCTTCCTATCCTTAGTATTTTTATATTTCAGACTTGTTTTGCATTAAGTAGACAGTGTTGGATTGTGCTTAGAGGCTCATGACTAGTGACACCAGATTCGGGCTATGTTTATGTATTTACGTACTTGTTTTCGCATATTTTTATATATATTAAACTGAGGGATTTGGGATTTATCTGATTAGAGAATGAATTTATAAAAGAACTCGATGTTGTAATGTGTTCAATTGGCTTGCCTAGTACTATGATAGGCGCCATCAAGACCGAGGTGGTTTGGGATCGTGGGTGAATGAGGATTCTTGTGATGTGATTTTTATGGAATTCCGAGATGTGGGCCCAGGGTCGGGATTGGCCAATTTCAGGATTTTTGATGTAATTTGATTATTTTTGCGTGGGCTTTGTTCCCTTAGCGTATATTAATGTTATGATTCTGATTTTGGATAGATTCGACAGGAGTTGAGGCCTAGTCGAGGGGCAAGGGCGTCGCGGAGTAGGATTTCATCCGGTTTGAGGTAAGTAACGATTGTAAATATAGACCTGAGGGTATGAAACCCCGGAATTTCGTACTGTTTCAATAAATGAGGTGACGCACATGCTAGGTGACGGGGGTGTGGGCGTGCACCCGTAGGAATTGTGACTTGGTCCGTCCCGTGGCGACTGTAGAGTTGCATATTTTGATAAACCTTATATGATATCCCTCTGTTTGGAAATAAATATGTTAATTCGGGCTGAATGCCATGTTTGGGGCCTTGTGCCGAACTATTTGGACCCTTATTGGTATTTTACTACATTCCTCACAACGTTTTGATTTGAAAGCATATCCTCAGCCATGATTATACCTGTTTATTATTGATTCAGCTTTATTACTCTACTTTCAAATATTTAAAAACTGCATGGGCTGAGTTCCCTGATTTTTACTGAAATGCCCGAGTGGCTGTGAGGTTAATTACTGAGAGAGAGGTCGAGGACCGGATGGTGAGGATTATATTATGTATATTTATGGATCGGGCTGCACGCCACAATGATATTTATTTATTTATGGATCGGGCTGCACGCCGCAGTGATATATTGAATCGGGTAGCGCGCCGCAGCGATATAGCGCTTGGGCTGTAAGAGCCCCTCCGGAGTCTGTACACCCCCAGTGAGCGTAGTCGATTATATTTAATGGATCGGGTTGCACGCGGCATCGGTATTTATTATGATATAGCTATTGAGCGGGAGTGATGAGTGTGAGTACTGATTGACGAGAGTCGAGTCATGAGTGACTGAAAGGCTTTCCCGAGGGGCTATACTTATGAGTGATACTTTTCCCGAGGGGCTTGTTTACGAGATTGTTGTCTTCACTCTTCTTTTATACTGAGTCTCTATTGAAAAATATTGAATAAATGTTTTAAAGGATTGTTGTTGAAACCGGAGTTTTTACGAGATATTTGGGTATTGAACTACAGATTTGACTTTGATATTTCTGTTGAAATTCTTGATAAATACGTATATGATTTTTAAATGCTCATCACTGCACTCAGACTTTATTTACTTTGGTTACTTACTGAGTTGGCATACTCACGTTACTCCCTGCACTTTGTGTGCAGATCCAGGTGCCAGAGCCTCCGAGTGAGAGTTGTTCGTTGCTTTCAGAGTACTATCCGGAGATTGCAAGGTATCTGCACGATGTTCATAGCCTGCCTTTCTCCTTCCTATCCTTAGTAATTTATATTTCAGACTTGTTTTGTATTAAGCAGACAGTGTTGGATTGTGTTTAGAGGCTCATGACTAGTGACACCAGATTCAGGCTGTGTTGATGTATTTACGTACTTGTTTCCGCGTATTTTTATATATATTAAACTGAGGGATTTGGGATTTATTTGATTAGAAAATGAATTTATAAAAGAACTCGATGTTGTAATGTGTTTAATAGGCTTGCCTAGTACAACGATAGGCGCCATCACGATCGGCGTGATTTGGGGTCGTGACATCACTTTAATTATGTTTAAGATTAAATCGCTGGTGTTGTGTACATATTGTGTGTTTTATGTTTTGTAGGTGTGATATAGATGATATGGAGTTAATTCGAGCTATTTTGGAGCTTTGAAGTCTAAGCAAAAGCCCAAAGGATTAAGTCATAATCGTGTTCGGGGGTCGAGGACCAAGCCTGGATATAAAAAATCGAAGTTTGAACTTCACTCTGAGAAATATCACACCCGCGGCGCGTGGGGCACCGCATCCCTGTATTTGGACTGCCTGTTGAATGTTCAAGCTCTCTGAATATTCCCACTGCCGCCCCGCCTGGCGCGTCACCCCATGCGGCGCGCCTGTGCAATTTTTATGGAGCCAATGTCCTATTTCAGCTAGGAAAAGGTATTTTCGTTTGGGTCTGACCCTCCTTGGTATAAATATATGGAAAAATATTATTTTAAGAACTTTTGACACTTAATCGACCTAAGGAGGCTAAGGAAGAGTGGGAGGAGCAAAAGCACAAGGAATTCATCATTCAATTCTCACTCAAGACACGAGTTTGGATCGTTTTATGTTTTTCTATACTTTAAACATATTTGTGACGAATAACTCCATGTCTATGGAGTAGTTTACTTTAGGGTTTGATGGATTTGGTGTATTAATATTTATTTGTGGATTATAGCTTTAGTTTTATGTATTAAAGCGTTTTTGGATGATTAAATTTTTACATCTATATTCACTAGTTCATGTAATTGAGAGGGGTATAACTTGTGATATCTTTGCATTATATTGTTCGTTGAGTTCATTAATTTTTCTTAGTAATCGAAAGATGCTAGTTGAATCATTGATTAAACCTAGTTAAGAAGATAACCTGAAGTTTCCTAAAGATCAATCTGTTACGCATTCTTGCATATCTTCACCGAGTTTAAGAGCCTGTTTGGAAAGCCATCTTGGAAATGGAGTTGGGTGTAATTGGATGTAATTACACAGTTTGGCATGTTTGTTTGGCCAAGTAATTACTTGGTCAGCATGGAATTGGGTGTAATTACACTCTCCAATTCTCAAGGGCGAGGTAAGAATTGGTGGTGATTACACTGTGTAATTACAAGGTTACTTTTTAGTTTCTTTCCTTTTTGTTTTTATTTTAATTATTTTCTTTATAACTTTTTATTTCTATTATTTCAATTTTTTAATTTTATTTTTTACTTTTTAATTTCTTTTAAAATTTTAAAATATATTTTTCTTTGTACATTATTTATCTTTTATTTCTCTTTCTTTACTTCTTAGATTCCAAGTAATTGCTTATATTTTATTTTTTATTTATTTTATTTTTTTAAACTACCTCTCCTAATATTAGAAACAATGAGTCATTATCAAACTTGACATATAATGAGTGATACAATTTTCTTTGTTGAATGTGGTTATAAACTTATCATGTTTTAATCTTAAGTTGCAATGGAACTTACTATTATTATGATGGATTTGACATATGTTAAACTATTTTTTTTGTTTCTGAATTTTAAAATTGTGTTTATTCATGGTTTCAATTTACTTGTTTTAGTAGTATTGACTCACATTGCATGTTGTTCATTTTTAGTTAGAATTGATAAATTAGTTTTGTCAAATATTTGAATAATGTTATGACATTATATTTATAAATATTAATTTATTTTATCAAACATATTCCATGATGTTCTTACCAAACATATAGTTTTAATTTTTGTAAGTATCTAAACAAACTATTATTAATTTAAAAAAATATATAAATTATTTTTACAATATTAATTATAAATATATGATTACTAAATTAATGTATATTCACGAAAAATATACATCTTAAATACCAAATATAATATCATTTATACTTACAAATATTTATAGACATATATTTATTATATTAACTTTAAATTTTGATAATTACTTAATTTAAAATTTAATCTAAATGTATAATTACATTTGTGCAACCAAACAGTAAACTTGTAATTACACTATGACAAACAAACAGGTCGTAGTAATTATGCAACTGTGTAATAACTAGGTTGTGTAATTACTACCCTAGTAATTACACCAATTCCAATTACATGATGACTTTCCAAACAAACTCTAAATTGGTTCATCTTGTGAAGTTGAGACTTAATCGAGAGAGGAGTTTCTACTGAACGCTTGAACTAATAATCGACTGAATTCGAGAGACTCACTTGAACATTAGAAGTGAATTATCTATAGTTAAATCCCAGACAATTATCTTGCACCTATCATATCAACCCCTATTTTCTTCGTTGATATCTTTTCTTACTTATTCCTTGCTTATATTGTCATAGTCAATTAGCTCTAAATTCTTAGTTAATTTTAGTATTAATCACAAAAACCTAAATTGTTGATCATCTTGGATAGCAATCTAGCTACAAACTACAAGAATACTGTTTAACTCCAATCCCTATGGATATGATATTATATAATACTATATTCGACTAGCGAGCATATTAAGTGTGTAATTTGTACTCGTTAGTATTGTAGCCTTGTTTCCTCATTTATCACATTTTATATGTTTAATTATAGTTATGTGACTTTCCGGGGGCGGTTGGATTGATTTCGGGGAAGTTTTAGAGTGAATTGGGACACTTAGTCCCAAGGTTAAAGGCTTTAAGTTGAAAGAGTTAACCAGAGTTTGAATTTTATGTAGACGACATCAGAATGGAGTTTTGATGGTTCTAATAGCTTCATAAAGTGATTTTGGACTTAGGCATATATCCGGGTGTTGATTTGGAGGCCTGTAGGTCATTTTGGCTTGAATCGGCGAAAGTTGAAAAGTTGAAGGTTTGGAATATTGAGAAGTTTTATTGAGAGTTGAATTTGTTAATATGGTATTCAAATTTTGGTTCCAAAAGTTGGAATAGGTCAGTTGTGTCATTTATGACTTATGCGCAAAATTTGAGGTTAATCGGAGTTGGTTTGATATGATTCGGCATTAGTTTTTAGAGGTTAGAAGTTCATTAGGCTTGAATTGGGATGTGATTCATGATTTCAGTGTTGCTTGATGTGAATTGAGGCTTAGACTAAGTTCATATTGTGGGTTAAGACATGTTGGTATGTTTGGATCGGGTCCGGGGGCCTTGGTTGTGCTTCAGATCAAGTTCGGACTCACTTTGAACTTGTTGGATTATTGATGTATGTGCTTCTGGTTTCCTCTTTCGCAATTGCGAAAGGAGGACCGCGATATCATAGGGTTAAGTTCGGCAGGTGGGAATTAGTTTTATGTTTTCGCGAGGTTAAATCTATGATCGCGATGCTTTGAGGGGTTGTGCTACGTGAACACGTGTGAGGGGACGCATTCGCGAAGAAGGAAGAGGAGGCTTGGGAATTTTCCATGCGTTATTCTTCGGGATGCGTGAGTATGTCTGCAATCGCTTAGTTATGGGAAATTAGTCACTGCTTTCGTAACTTGGAGAATACGTTCGCGTACAAGGTTTTTTGCTACTGAAGACTTTGTTCTTCGCGATTGCAAGTGAAATTCCGTGATCGCGTAGTCTAATCACTGGGCAACAGGTTTAAAATTCCAAATCGAGGGTTAGAGTACCATTTCTATTTTGAGTTGTAGAGCTCGATTTTAGGCGATTTTGGGGGGGAGGGGGCTTTCTCGTCTTTGATCGGGGTAAGTGTTTTTAACTTGGCTATGTTCATTTATTATGATTCCATCCTTATTTTTGTCGTTTATTTAGTGAATTAAAGTGAAGGAATTGGGATTTTGGTGAAAAGTTTTCAAAAATGAAAAATGGAGGTTTGAAGGTAGTTTTGAGGTTGGAATAGGATGATTGGTATAGTTGGATTCATAATTGAATGGGTGTCTGGAATTTGTGAATTTTGTTGGGTTGTGAGGTGCGAGCTCGGGGTTGACTTTTTGATTTTTATATCGATCAAAACTTTATTGTTTGAAGTTGTTTCCTACGGGATTATTTGTTAATATTGAGTTGTTTGTGACTAGATTCAAGTCATTTGGAGGCCGATACACGTGGGGAAGACTTGTAGGAGTTGTGATTTGTGCGGTTTGGGGTAAGTAGTAACACATCTAAGCTTGGATCTGAGAGTATTTAACCCTAAGGATTTCGTTATATAAAAGTTATTAGGGTGACGTATGCGCTTGGTGACGGGCGTGTGTGTGTGCACCGGTTTGGGGAGGCCTTTAGGCTAATACCGGGCTTGTCTTGCTATCATATCATGTTATCCCCGCGTCCCCTCTACCTGTTTGATTATTTGAACTACGAATCATGTTAGACATCATATCTAGGCTATGTGCTAACTGCTTAGGACTTGATAGGACTATTCTTGCTATTTCGGAGTTATATACCTTAGTTGCACACATGTTCTGAGTTGTGATACAATATCCGTGTATGATATTTCTATCTAAGTAATTTTTATCTGATTCCTCACGTTATTAATATCGCTTAAGGTTAAACTATTTAATTCCAATATTTAAGATGTGTTCACCTGAGACTTGAACGGTAAATGACTGAGTTTGGGTCTTAGAGCTAGTTTGGTACTGATTTGGAGGTGACGCATACGCGAGGCTCATATTGGGCTGAGTGTTATTGTTTTGAGGTGATGCGTGCACCATGCCTTATTATTGGTCTACGTGATTGTAACTAGTGCTTGGGAAGATGCCCCTTCGAAGTTTGACATGCTAGCAGTGGACACAGGTAGTTTCATATATGTGCTTGATGATGGGCAGTTATGCCAGGCACCCATGCAGTGCTAAGTGTAAATACTATTGATGGATCCACTGTGATACTATTCATTTATGTGCATACTTGACAAGTAGGCATAGAGATGTACTTCCTCATGCTAACTGGTAACTAGCATGTTTTATCCATATTAGGTTGTAAATTGTTATACTTGAAAGCATGCCTAAATTTCTGAAATGAGAATGTTGTACTTGATATCATTGATCTACTGTTTCTATGGTTATCTTGTATTTACTAAACTCTTATCGGCTATTAGTACAAGCATTTGACTGTTGTTCTGAGCTTATCACTGTTTTTAACCCAAGGTTAGTGTTGTTACTTATTGAGTACATTGGGTCAGTTCTACTAATACTACACCACTTCATGTGCAGATCCAGGTACATCTAGGTGATTTCCAGGCTTGAGTTGTGCCAGCTATTTGGAAGACTACGAGGTATCTGCCATACCGTCTGTAGTCCTTGAAGTTCTCTTCCTGTTATATTTATCTTTACTATTTATCATGTTCAGATAGTTGTATTAGAGGATTTATTTCGTACCTTGTTCTTTAGTAGTGCTCGTGTACTTGTTGACACCACATTTTTGGGACTTGGTTATAGTAGCATTTTGACTTTATTCTCAAATATTTTTTGGTATTCTTTCGTTGTTCAGTTATTGGACCATGTTATCTCATTTTCATTGTTAATCATGTGACTGTTTGCTTACCTAGCGGGTTGGGTTACATGCCATCACGACTTGTGGATAATGGGTTGTGAAAAGTTGGTATCGAAGCCCTAGGTTTCTTAGGTCTCATAAGTCAAGAGGAAGTTTAGCAGAGTCTTACGGACCGGTACGGAGATGTCTGTACTAATCTTCGGGAGGCTACCGACAGATTAGGAAACTTCACTTTCTTGCATTCTTATCGTGCGAATTTGTTAATTCCAAAGTTTAAACTTAACTCTCCTATTCTCTCACAAATGGTGAGGACATATGAGACCGGATCAGGCGGATGGCCACCGGTACCACTAGCTAGGGTTGCGAGAGGCCAAGGCTACGGTAGATACCGAGGTACGGCTCGTACCGCAGCTTGAGCAGCACCTTTGAAGCCACCAGTTGCTCCAGCTAAGGAGCAGATACCAAATACTATTGAGCTGGTGGGACCAGCTCAGGCACCAATTTTTCCCATTGTGATCCCAGACCTTTAGGAGGCTCTGGCCCATATTTTGATTGTATGCCCTAGCCTTGCTCGGGCGGTTTCAGTTCTAACCGAACCATCCACTTCTTAGGCCAGGGGAGGTGCTCATACTCCTGCTACCCATACTCCAGAGCTGGTAGCTCAGGAACTCCAGACACCCGGGGGTACTACTAGCCTAGCCGGTTGCTGATGCTCTGGTCGAGGTTAGCCGATCTATGAGTGATGAGGAGCAAAAGAGACTAGAGAGGTTTGGGAGGCTTAAGCCTCCACAGTTCATAGGGGATGATTTAGAGAATGCCTAGGATTTCCTAGACCTATGTCAGCACATTCTTCGCACAAGGGGTATTTTGGAGACCAGTCGAATTGCATTTACCACTTTCTAGTTGACAGCGGCAGCCTACCGATGGTGGCAGGCCTATGAGTTGAGCAGGCTAGTTGGCGAGGCACCACTTTCATGGCATAAGTTCTCCATTCTCTTTTTAGAGAAGTTTGTCCTACATACTCGTAGGGAGGAGCTGTGTAGAGATTTTGAGTAGCTACACCAGGGAGATATGATTGTGATTCAATATGGGATGAGATTCTTAGACATGACCGTCATGCTATATGGTTGGTTCCCAAAGAGAGAGAGCAGATTAGGAGGTTTATTGATGGCCTCAACTATGGCCTATGTTACAGTTTGGCCCGAGAGGCCGAGACGGATGCTAGATTTGGCCAGATGGTCGAGATTGCTAGGCGTTTGGAGTTTGTTCGCAAGCTTGAGCAGGAAGAGAGGGAGGGAAAGAGGCCCTATAGTTTTGGTGATTTTAGTGGTGCCTCATCTGGAGGCCAGTCACATCACAGCAGTGGTCGTCCTTACAAGCCTGCTCAGGTGGCTCGTTGGGTTCATCGTGATGTATCATCTAGTCATGGTTCATACAGTGCTCGTCCGGGTCATCATCTTTCAGTACCGTCTAAGCTAAGAGTTTGTCTCGTGCTCCATCAGTTTAGGGTTCTTTAGTACCGGGTTCTTCTAGTGGTTAAACTAGTTCTCGGGGTCCAAAGTCGGCCCCACAGCTGTTTCCAGCTCGAGGTTGTTATGATTGTGGAGATTTGGGACATGTGAGGAAGTATTGTCCCCGTCACTATAGAGGTCAAGTGCAGCAGGGAGGACAGTCTATGACCCCTACACCAATTGCTTCACCAAACATTGAGCCAGCTCGGGGTCGAGGTCGCCCCAGAGGGGGAGGTCAGATAGGTGGTGTTCAGGCTCGATGCTATGCTTTTCCCGCCAGGCCAGAGGCAGTTGCTTTATATGCAGTGATCACATGTATTGTTTCAGTGTGCCACATGGTTGCTTCCATACTATTTGATCCTGGTTCTATTTATTCATGTGTATCATCATAATTTTCTCGTTATTTGGATATGCTCCGTGATTCCTTAGTTACACATGTTCATGTATCTACGTCGGTGGGCGATTCTATTGTTGTGGACCGTGTATATCAGTTGTGTGTGGTGACTATTGGGTGATTGGAGACGAGATTTGATCTTTTACTACTTTTGTATGGTTGATTTTGATGTGATTCTAGGAATGGATTGGTTATCACCATGTCATGCTATTCTGGATTGTCACGCTAAGACCGTGACGTTAGTGATCCCGAGATTGCCTAGGATTAAGAGGAGGGGTTCTCTGGACTATGTTCCCAATAAATTGATCTCATATTTGAAGGCCCAACGGATGGTTGGGAAGGGATATCTGACATATTTGGCCTTTGTGAGGAATGTTGGTGGTGATACTCCTACCATTGAGTCCATTTTGGTAGTGAGAGACCTTTGGACGTGTTTCCTGCACACCTGTCAAGCATGCCACCCAACAGGGATATTGATTTTGGTATTGACTTGGTGTCGAGAACTTATCCCATTTCTATTCCTCAGTATCGTATGGCACCGACAGAGTTGAAGGAATTGAAAGAGCAGCTTCATGAGCTACTTGATAACGGATCCATTCGGCCGAGTGTGTCGCCTTAGGGTGTGTCGGTTCCTATTTGTAAAGAAGAAGGATAGTACTATGCAGATGTGCATTGCTTACGGGCAGTTAATAAAGTTATAATTAAGAACAAGTACCCATTGCCGCGCATTAATGACTTATATGACCAGCTTCAGGGTGAGAGTGTGTTCTCTAAGATTGATTTGAGGTCCGAGTATCACCAGCTAAAGATTCAGGATTCTGACATTCTGAAGACAGCATTTAGGACTTGCTATGGTCATTACGAGTTCATTGTGATGTATTTTGGGCTGACCAATGCTCCAACAACATTTATACATCTTATGAACATTGTATTTTAGCTATATCTTGATTCTTTTGTCATACTATTCATTGATGATATACTAGTGTACTCATGCAGCCAGCAGGAGCATGAGCATCATCTGAGGATTTTACTACAGACATTGAGAGAAGAAGCTTTATGCTAAATTCTCCAAGTGCGAGTTTTGAAATGACTTTGTGGTGTTCTTGGGGCACGTAGCATCCAGTAAGGTATCAAGGTTATCCGAAGAAGATTGAGGCAGTTCAGAGTTGGCCCAGATTGTCTTCAGGTACTGAGATTTGGAGTTTTTGTGGCTTGGCCGGATATTATCGCCGTTTCGTGGAGGGTTTCCCGCCCATTGCTGCACCTTTGACTAGATTGACCTATAAGGGTGCCCCATTTAGGTGGTCTCATGAGTGTGTGGAGAGCTTTCAGAAGCTCAAGACTGCCTTGACCACGACTCCAGTTCTAGTTTTACCTTCAGCATCGGGCTCATATACAGTTTATTGTGATGCTTCTCGGATTGGTATTGGTGTGTCTTGATGCAAAAAGGTAGGGTGATTGCTTATGATTAATGCCAGTAGAAGCCCCATGAGAAGAACTACCCCATTCATGATTTAGTGTTGGCAGCCATTGTTCAAGCATTGACAATTTGAGAGGCATTATCTCTACGGTGTATCTTTTGAGGTATATACCGATCATCAAAGTCTACAGTTGGTGGTTATAGCTATTAAAAGACTACGACTCACCATTTTTTATCATCTGGTGAAGGCCAAATGGTGGACGATGCCTTGAGTAGAAAGGCTGTGAGTATGGGTAGCTTGCATATATTCCAGTCGGTGAGAGACCGTTTGCATAAGATGTTCAGGAATTGGCCAGTCAGTACATGATGTTAGATATTTTGGAGCCTAGTCGGGCTCTAGCTTGCGTGGATTCTTGGTCTTCTTTATATGAGTGCATCAGAGAGTGTCAGTATGACGACCCCTATTTACTTGTCCTTAAGGAATCGATACAACATAGTGATGCCAAGGAGGTTTCTATTGGAGATGATGGGGTGTTGCGGATGCAGGGTTAGATTTGTGTGCCCAATGTGGATAGGTTACGTGAGTTGATTCTTGAGGAGGCCCGCAGTTTGCGGTATTCCATCCATCTGGGTGCTGCAAAGATATATCAGGACTTGAGGCAGCACTATTGGTGGAGGAGGATGAAGAAAGATATAGTGGATTATGTGGCTCGGTGCTTGAACTGTCAACAGGTGAAGTATGAGCATCAGAGGTTGGGCGGTTTGCTTCAGAGACATGATATTCCTAAGTGAAACGGGAGCGTGTTACCATGGACTTCGTTGTCGGGTTCCCATAGACATTGAAGAAATTTGATGCTATTTGGGTGATTGTGGACCGGTTGACTAAGTCCACACATTTCATTTTGACTTTGACTACCTATTCTTTAGAGTGGTTGGCTGAGATGTATATCCGCGAGATTGTTCGTCTTCACGGTGTGCCAGTGTCTACTATTTCAGATCGAGGCATGGAATTCACATCGCAGTTTTGGAGAGCAGTGTAGTAAGAGTTGGGTACACGGGTTGAGTTGAACACAACATTCCACCCCCTAGATCGACGGACAGTACGAGCACACCATTCATATTTCGGAGGATATGCTACGTGCTTGTGTTATTGATTTTGAGGGTTCTTAGGATTAGTTTCTACCACTTGCAGAGTTTGCCTACAACAACAACTATCAATCGAGTATTCAGATGGCTCCTTATGAGGCCTTATATGGGAAACAGTATCGTTATCCAGTTGGGTGATTTGATCCGGGAGATGCTAGGTTGTTGGGTATTGATTTGGTTCAGGATGCCTTAGAGAAAGTCAAGTTGATTCAGGATCGGCTTCGCACAACACAGTCTAGACAGAAAAGTTACGCTGATCGGAAGGTTCGTGATATTGCATATTTGTCAGAAAAATAATGCAAAAGAAATTCTAAGGAAATTTGGAATGGAAGACTACAAAAGTATGAGCACGCCTATGAATCAAAAGGAGTAGCTAATGAAGGATGATGGTGCTGAAAAAGTACAAGAAGGAAGCTATAGAAGCTTGATTGGATGTCTGATGTATCTTGCAGCAACAAGGCCAGATATACGGTATGTTATAAGTGTACTATCCAGATTCTTGAATTCTCCAAGTGAATTGCATATGAAAGCCACAAAAAGAGTGCTCAGGTATGTCAAAGGGACAATAGATTGTGGAGTAAAATTTAGCAAGTGTCAGAATTTCAAATTTTAGGGGTTTTCTAACAGCGATTAGGCTGGTTCTGTTGAAGATATGAAAAGTACTTCAAGATACTATTTTAGTTTTGGCTCAGGCTGCTTTTCTTGGTGTTCGAAGAAGAACGAGATTGTTGCTCAATCAACTGTAGAGGCAGAATTCGTTGTTGCTACAACTGCTATCAATCAAGCTTTGTCGATAAAGAAAATCTTATGCGATCTTGGTTTGGAGATTAAGGAAAGCACTGAGGTATTTGTAGACAATCAAGCCGCTATCAATATTTCTCACAATCGATTATTCCACGGAAAGACTAAGCAATTCAATGTGCAACTACATTTTGTGATAGAAGTGCAAAAAGATGGTCTGGTTAATCTAGTGCATTGCAAAACAGAAGAACAATTGGCTTATTTTTTTACAAAAGCTCTTCGAGCAAGAAAATTTGAGCTCTTGAGAATGAAACATGGTATTTACAGTTCTTGACGCAAGGAGGAGTGTTGCAATATGCCTTACAAGATGTTATTTGGTTATGCTGATGTAGCTGTTGAGTTGGCGATGACGTAGCCGCTGACATGTTTTTAAATTGCAGAAGATACTTAGATATTTTCTGTTCCTAGGCTTTAGATTTTTCAATTATCAATTTTCTAGTCTTTAGGCATGTAACTGTTGGTTGATTAGTTCCTGATTATTAGGAAGTTCTCGTATTTACTGCAATTTCTGTTAGGATCTCTTGGTATTTAAACAACTCTTCATTCAGCTTAATAGTATATCTCTCATTTCTTCTTTATGACATTTTGTGCTTTCTCTGCTAAACACTAACACATGTGCACACTATACATATAGTCTTTAGAAGTGTGAAGTTTCAGCAGGAATCATTTATTGTGTTAGAGCTCAAAAATAACTCCTCACCATACGCAAAATCAAAACTTGCGACTTCATTTTTTTTGTTTTACGAGTCTGTCAACTTTAAATGTAGCTTTATAAGCTACCAAAAGTACGGTTATGTTCAGTGTGATTATCTCATGGTTATTATGTTCACATATTGTAATATTTGGGTCCATTTAGGGTTGGTAATGGGCGGGGGCGGGTTTTAATGTTTGCAGAGCAGGGAGGGTTAGAGTGTTTGCAGGTGTACCGCGGGTTAGAGTAGCTCATCATTTCAAACTTTGTTTCTTTACCAACTATTAATGATGACGTGTACTATCATCTTTTTGCTTTGAAGGATTTGCTAAATTAGTGCCCTGGGAAGGTGGAGAACTATGAGTTAGAAGTTAAAAAAGTTTCTGCACTGAGAACATTCATGCCGATAAGGAGATACATTACTGTCTTGAAAGGAGTTGATATGTTGACTTAAGAGACAAGGATGATCTGGATTCGCATCTTGGATCAAGGCTGGTGATCTGATTGTCGTACCTGCCTGGATTACCATGGTTCACCCTCGACAGCAGAAACTATGTCAAGGTGTGTAGAAACTTGAGTTTCTCTTTAATTAAGCATAGCATAAAAGTTGCCTCTTCCCAGTGACATTTAAACGACCATTTACTAGGGAAATTTGTGAAATGTAAACAATTCAGGAAAAGTTAGAGCTGATTTTTCTGTTTGAGTACTTTTAAGTATTGATAACAAGCCTTATTTTGCAAGTATAGAGTTATCTTGTATAGACAAAGAAATTTTATGGTAGAATTGCACGAAATTATGGGCAAGAAAATGCTCGACCAAAATCCTTATCAAGTCAAAAATAGTTTGGACCAGAAGCTTCAACAGTGAGAGAGGTCAAGGATGAAAGTGGAGTGCATATGAGGAAGTTCAGATATATTTGAATGTTTTGACAAAACGGACAAATAGATTGTTGTCTATAACTGACCTTCTTTGTCTTGTATCTTCATTTTGTTGCCTCATAATGGTGAAATGCTGATATTATGTGTTTAATCAAAAATTGGGATTTCGGTCAAAGCTTATTTCAAGAAGAACTCGGGTTATTGATAATCAAATAAAAATAGGAATAAATGATGTAAATAATAGCTGAATAGAAAGTAAAATAAATCTGTATATTCCAATAGTATTTCGTATCTTTACAAATGATCAGCTTCCCCTTTTTATAGCTATCTCTAGGTAATACATTTTGTTTCTGTCATAATAGAGCCATTATTGACAATCAATGGCATTTAATGTAACGTTATAAATGGTAATCATATTTTGATTTAGTACAGATTCCCTAACGTTTTCCGTAATTAATGCCTATTGATTACTGACAATACGTATCTATACCCTTTTTTGCTATTAGGTTCGCTCTCTTAGCTCGACCTTCGATCATAAAGAGGTCCGAGCACTTATCTTTCTTGAATCTCTTGAATCCTTGCCCGTGCCTGTTGTAGCTTGTGCCTTTTTAACTATTCTTTGCCAATTGTCCTCCTTTGACCAGTCTACCTGTCGTGGCATGTCACTTTTCAATCAGTTCTATATATGAACTTAATTTTTCCCAATTCAGATAGTCCCCCTACTTGCCATTTATTCGTCAATAGAATATTTGGGAAGTGGATTTTATTAAAGCAGGAATATTTGCCGCCATTAATTCTTCTTTGGAATTGACGCTTCATTTGTCACTTCCACTTAATGTTCGCAACACGTGGCATCTCCTGGTTGGTTCTGTAACTTTTCAGCGTTTTTAAGGCTTTTTTACGGCTTCACCAATTACGAAACGACAGTTCTCATTCTGACGTTTCCATCATTACACCTTTTCCTTTGACGGTTGCTTCTGAGTATAAATATACTTTTTCACCTTTGTCTTTCTCACAAAAAGATTTAAAACATTCAATTCTTGTTTCCTTCTTCCTCGTACTACTATGTCTTCTTCAAACCCTAACCCTAGGAGAGTTCCCATCGTTGACAACCTTCCTCTTGCTCCTGTTAGGAGTAGGAGAGGAGGTAGACTTCGTAGTTTAGGGTCCTCATCATCGCGAGGCACTTCTCTTCCTTCAACAAGTTCTACACCCCCTTCTAGAACCAGAGGTTCTCTTTCTCAAAGGTCTTCATCTAGAGGTAAAGAACCCACTGAACCTCTTCGTGAACCTTTGGTAGATGAGATTGTTCCTGCTGAACTATCTTTCTACAATGATAGAGAGTCCATTAGAAACCAAGTTTCTTTTATGTCTTCTTTAGATCGTTCTGATATTTACCCAACTCAGATCACTAAAGGTTTGATTTCCGTGGTTCGTAGGGATTGCCGCTGGAGTCATGATTTTCCCATTATAATCCCTAATGCAAACCAAAGAATCACTTCCTATTTGATGGGGTTTTTTTCGTATATACATACCCTTTTACTTTGAATTTCAAACCTCCTATTGACCCGGTTATCCTCGAATTCTGTCATTTTTTCGATGTTTGCTTAGGTCAAATTGGCCCTATCGTGTGGAGGCAGTTGTTTGTTTGAGACATTTGGCCAACATGGCTGGCATGCCTTTTACTTTCTTTCATTTAATTCATCTTTATTCTCCCAAACTCTTCCGTCAAGGAATTTTTACTTTAGTAGCGAGAAGCAAAAGAGTTCTGGTTAGCCCAAAGGACAATAAGGACCGTGGCCGGTACACCAGGTTTGTTGCTGCCCCCAGTGTTGGTTTAGTGGGTGAAGAAAATGTTCCATTCCCTGAGAAATGGAATTTTGCACGTGAGTTTTCTTTTGTAACTTTTCTATTCCTCTCTTTTTATTACTAATGATTGTCATTTTAACTTCTTCTTCTTTTTCAGCAACCATGGAAATTGTTGATGAAATTCCCAATTTCCGTGGTTGGGTAGAAAAGTTGTTAAGTGTTGCTCCGATGGAAGGTAGATCTTGGAAAAACCTTTCTCATCGGTTTGGCTGGAAAGTGAACACTCACGGTAAATGCTTTTCTTTCTTATCTCTATTTACTTCTTTCCTTATAACTTATTTTAATCCTTCTTTTTATCAGGATTTCCCATTCGAGGCATAAGTGTTGAGGTCGTCATAGCTTCCAGAGTTTCTTTGGAAAAAGCCCAAGAGATTGTTCTGGGTTCTTCATCGAAAAGAAAGGCCTCCGCTGATCAAGATTCTGAAGAAGAGGAAGAACAAGATGAGGGTTCTTTGATAAAAAGGCCACGAGCTAGAAGACGCATTATTTCAGATGATGAAGCATCTCCCCCTCGTTCTGTTCTTCCTACCGAGCCTGTTGAAGCCGCCTTAGTGATTTTTGATGATGATACTCCCGCGGCTGCTCGTGACTCTATTGCTCAGCTTTTTGCCCGTGGGTTTGATAATGAAAATTTGGGTCCAATTTCTGATGAAGTGCCTCTTGCCTCTTTTTCCATGTCTGCTCCTGTGACACCTTCTTTGCCAGTCGTGACTGTTGCCGTTGCTGCTCCTCCCCAGGCTGTTTTGACTTCTTCTACAGCTCCTCCTACAACCGTCCATCACACTGAGGTTGGTTCCTTAAGTAGAGGTGAAGTTATGAGGCAAGTTATCATCGAGGTTCCTGCTGATGGTAACCTTTTGAGGAAATCAGGTCGGGCTGATGTGTGGTTGAAACCTCTGATTGGTCCAGTTGAGAAAGCCAAGCTTGAGAGTCATAACTCTTTGACTTGGATGAATGACATAGTGCAATCTTCTTTAAAGGTATTCCTTTTCAAACTTTACCTTACTTTTTCCTTCTTTTTAAGGTTCTTACCCCCTTTTTTTAGATCAATCTAGTTGGCACGGAGATGATGAAGAGGGTTTCCCACACAGAGCAATTAATGCATGACTATCAAGTTGAAGCGGACAACTGGAGGGAGCAGTATGAGAGTCTCCAAATTGACATGGAAGTGTTAGAAGAGAGTAAGCGTACCTTGGAGCAGCAACTAAAGGTTTTAAGCTCAGAGTTAGCAGTCGAGAAGGCATGCTCGAGTCAAGCTGATAAGGACAAGAATCTCCTTGAAACATCTTTCTCCGAGCAGCTTTCCAAAGCCAGTGAAGAAATCAGAGAATTGAAGGCTTTGCTAAGTAAGAAAGAAGCTTATGCTGGTGAACTCGTACAAACACTTTCTCAGACCCAGGAAGATCTTCGTGAGTCTTCTACCAAGGTCAGCTTTTTAGAGAGTTCACTCGCTCCTTTGCAAGCTTCTTATGATTCTGTCCTGGCTGAAAATGAAAAGCTTAAAGACGAGATTGATCAATGGGAGAAAGATTACGAGATTCTTGAAGACAAGACTGCAATTGAAGTGAGTTGGGCAATTCTAAACACCCGCCATGATACCCTGATGGAAGTTAGCCAAGAGGGCTTTAGTTTGGATGCTGAGTTAGCCAAAATAAAAGAGACTATTGAAAAAACTCAGCAAGGCCAAGACTTTCCTTCTCCCATGGCTGATATTCCCGAGCACATCGAAGATGAAATGGGTACGGTGGATGCTCCAACTCCTTCAAGCCATCCCGAACCTTCTGCTGCTCATGACCCTGTATCAGATCCTTCTTCAGCCCCTCAGTGAAAAGTTTATGATATGTTACTTCTCTTTTTTTTTCTTTGTGGAATGTGGTTATAACCCTCGGTCCCATTTGGGGGTTTGGTTTTTTGGAAACGATAAGTCTCCTGACCTTTTCGGGGCGTTTTTTGTATAAATGACAAGTAATTGATAACTAAGTTCATACTTAGTCTAAATTTTCTAATATTTAAGAAGTTTTTCTTAGTTATTTTGAACTTTTGTTTTGCTCGACTTTGCTTTTATACTTAAGGACTTGTTAATTAATTCGTGGGTTTATGTTTTACCCTTTTTTTGCATTTTTGTTTCATAAAATGCTTTATTAACTTCGTGGATGTTTAAATCACACATGATTTTTATAAAAGAGGGCCCTTTTATTTTTGACACTTAATGAAGAAGACGTCTCAACTTCATAATGGTGTAAATATACAATAGAAGAAATAGGAACACACATGTTTCTTGAAGTAACTTTGATAAAGATTTCATTTGAACTTTGTCAAGTTCATCCTACATGTGTTCAAATAACTTCTATAACTTTTCTCGTAACTATTTTTTTTACAACAAATTTCAAAAGAGAAAATAAAACTCAAGGTTTTTCTTTACAACTTGTTTTTATACATTTCCTTTAACCTAATTGTTGAAATCTAGGTTTTTCGAATGGCTTTGTGTTATTTGGCTCGTAACTTTGCTCTGAACTTGACTCATTCGATGAGTAGACTTTGAGGCTTTGAATTGTACTTTCGACTATCTTCTTAGCCTTCTTTGCCTTCTTTATACGTATGCCGTATATTATATAGTCCCCCAAGTGTTTGAGCTTTGAAGTATGAAATCTCGAGCACTTGTTTACTCCTCTTATTTGGTCCTTTTCCTGAAAAGGAAAAAACATACGGGACTCGGAGGTGAGATTATAGATGAAGACTGCTAAACCCGTTTGAATTTCTATCAGAATAAATTGTAACCCTAGATAGGGAATTTATATTTTTCCGCGTGTCTTGCAGGTCGTGACTCATCATTTAGTACGGGTTAGCTTTTTGCCTATCATCTAAAATCGTTAGTAAATTTTTTAATAATTCAAAAAAAAATTCGAAAATGAGGGTACCTGTCCGTGGATACTTCTTTTCCTTAGAAATAACATCTCTTTAGATGAACGGCATTCCAATGTGAATGTAAAATCTTACCATCCATTGTTTCCAGCTCATATGCTCCCTTTCCTGCGATACCGTGAATCTTATAAGGTCCTTCCCAAGTTGGACTTAACTTTCCCGCGTTAGTCGCTCTCGTGGATTGAAAAACCTTTTTGAGTATGAAGTATCCAATCTTGAAGTATCTTAGGCGAGCTTTCCGATTATAATACCGTTCCATAACCTGTTTTTGTGCTGCCGTTCTTATTAACGCAGCTTCCCTCCTTTCCTCAAGTAAATCTAAGTTTATTCGCATTTCTTCTTCATTAGATTCCTCAGTTACTTGTGTATATCTCGTGCTCGGCTCCCCTATCTCGACTGGGATCAAGGCTTCAGCTCCATATACCAGTGAAAATGGTGTTTCTCCCGTACTTATTTTTTGCTGTTGTGCGATAAGCCCATAAAACACCAGGTAACACCTCTGGACAGTTACCTTTGGATTCCTCCAATCGTTTCTTCATATTGTTTATAATGATTTTATTCGTTGATTTAGCTTGTCCATTACCCACCGGATGATAAGGTGTTGAGGTAATCCTTTTGATTTTCCAACTTTGAAAAAACTCTGTGATTTGTGTGCCTATAAATTGTGGTCCGTTGTCACCTACGATTTCCTTTGGTACGCCGAATCGGCATATGATATTTCGCCAAATGAAATCTCTGACCTCTTTTTCTCGTACCTGTTTAAAAGCACCTGCTTCTACCCACTTAGTAAAGTAATCAGTGAGTACTAGCAAAAATCTTACCTTGCCTTTTGCTTGTGGTAGTGGACCCATGATATCCATCCCCCACTTTATAAAAGGCCATGGTGCAATGACTGGATGTAACAATTTTGCGGGTCTATGCTACTGTTACTGTATCTTTGGCACTTGTCACATTTAGCTACAAAGTTTTCTGCTTCTTCTTCTATTTTAGGCCAATAATAACCTGCTCTTATCATGGTTTTCACTAAAGATCTTCCTCCCGCATGATTTCCACAATGTCCCTCGTGTATTTCTCTCATCACATATTCTGTTTGAAAAAGTCCGAGGCATCTTGCTAAAGGACCACCGAATATTTTACGATAAAGATTGCCTTGCTTTAAACAGTAGTGAGTAGCTTTTTTGCGATGTGCGTGAGCTTTTTTCTTATCTTCAGGGACAGTTCGATACTGCAAAAAGGCGACAATCTTGTTCCTCCAATCCCAAGTTAAATTATTAAAATTTACCTCATTTTTATCTTGATCAGTACTGAATGGAATATATGTATTACAGAAGCATTTTCATCACTTGTTACTGCCGCAGATGCAAGATTAGCTAAGGTGTCTGCCTCAACATTCTCCTCTCGTGGTATCTGCACAACTTTCCAGGTTTGGAATTGTCTCACCAGATCTCCTGCCTTCTCCAGATGTTGCTGCATTCTTGCCTCCCTGGCTGTATAAGTCCCCAACATCTGATTAACTACAAGCTGCGAATCGCTTTTGATTACGACCTGCTCTGTGCCAAGCTCGCGTGACAGTTCTAAACCTGCAATCACAGCTTCATACTCTGCTTCATTGTTAGTCACATGATGACATTTTATAGCTTGTCGTATGGTTTCACCCGTGGGTGGTACTAAAACAATTCCCAGACCTGCTCCTTTCACATTTGATGAGCCATCAGTAAATAAGGTCCAGGTTCCTAGATTAGATCCATTGAATACTTGTAGTTCTTTTTCTGCTTCTGGTTGCATCCCTTGGCTAAAATCGGCCAAAAAGTCTGCTAACACCTGTGACTTTATTGCAGTTCTAGGTTGATATGTGATGTCATATTCACTTAATTCTATGGCCCACTTGGCTAACCTACCTAATAGTTCCTGTTTGTGTAGTATATTACGTAGGGGATATGTAGTTACTACAGAGATCGGGTGGCATTGAAAATAGGGCCTTTATTTTCTAGATGCCATGATTTATGCAAGTGTAAGTTTTTCTAGTTGAGGATACCGTGTTTCCGCATCTAATAATGATTTGCTAACATAGTAAATTGGAGACTGTTTACCTTGGTCTTCACGAACCAAAACAGCACTTACCGCTACTTCTGAAACAGCTAGGTAGATAAGCAACCTTTCCCCGTCTTTTGGTTTTGCGAGCAATGGTGGATTTGACAGGTATGCTTCAAGTTTTTGAGTGCTTGTTGACATTCTCAGACCATTCGGACTGATCTTGCTTTTAAGAGCTGAAAAGAATTTAAAGCATTTTTCTGATGACTTGGAAATAAATCTTCCCAAGGCTGCTATTCTTCCCGTTAGTCTTTGCACTTCTTTCTTATTTGTAAGCATGTTAGGAATTTCTTCAATGGCTTTGATCTGTGCTGGATTTACTTCAATGCCACGGTTAGAAACAAGAAAACCTAAAAATTTACCTGATGAAACGCCAAATGCACATTTCTCGGGATTTAGCTTCATATTGAATTTACGGAGATCTGAAATGTATCAGACAGGTGTTGTATATGATTCCTTGATTGTTGGGATTTAACCAACATATCATCTATATAGACTTCCATGGTTTTTCCTAAATTTTCTTGGAACATTTTGGTTACCAACCTTTGGTATGTGGCACCGGCGTTCTTGAGGCCAAATGGCATTACTTTATAACAGTAAGTCCCCTTGTCTGTTATAAATGAAGTTTTTTCCTCATCTAAAGAATCCATTTTTATTTGCTTATACCCTGGATATGCATAAAAACTTAACAATTCATGTCCTGCAGTAGCATCAATCAGTTGATCTATATGTGGTAACGGAAAAGAATCTTTAGGACAAGCTTTGTTAAGGTCGGTGTAGTCTACACAAACTCGCCATTTGCCATTCTTTTTTGGTACCACTACAGTATTAGCTAACCAATTAGGATACTTTACCTCGCGGATAGAGCCTATTTTTAAAAGTTTTTGGACCTCATCTTGAATCACCTGATTTTTGAAAGACCCCTGCTTTCTCTTCTTTTGTTTGATAGGTGGATATGATGGATCCTCATTTAACTTGTGAGTCATTACCTCCGGGGGTATCCCTGTCATATCAGAATGGGACCAGACAAAGCAATCTACGTTAGTTTTCAGAAATTCGATCAACTTACCTTTCATTTTGTGGCTTAAGTTGGCCCCAATGTAAACTTTCCTCTCAGGCTTTTGTTCGAATAATTCTACAGCCTCCAACTCTTCAATCGCTGTTTTGATATTTTCATTTTCTTCTGGTTCTTGGATGAAATCAGGTCGTGAGTCCACATCTGTTTGCCCATCTCCGGTTGAGTTTTGTGGTGTGGCATCCTCAATTGGATTCTGTAATTGCTATTTTTCTTCGTTTTTTGTGCTTGAATCTTCTACAGAGTTGATGTTTCTAGGTGTTTGTTGATCACCACGGATTTGACGGATTTCCCATTGTGATAGGAATTTGATGACTTGATGTAAGGTAGATGGCACATTGTCCATTTCGTGAATCCATGGTTTCCCGAGAATCATATTGTAAGCCATATCCATCTCTACCACCTGAAATTTCGTATCTTTGATAACTCCTTCTGCGAATGTTGTAAGTATTACTTCTCCTTTTGTTACGACGCTCGAATTATCAAAGCCAGATAAAGTATGCGCCTTGGGTACTAGCTTATCTTCAGCTTGCATCTCGCTTAATACTCTTAGCACAATGATGTTCACGGAGCTACCTGGGTCAATCAAACCTCGTTTTACGTTAGTATCATGTACATGTAGAGATATTACCAGTGCATCGTTGTGTGGAGTTGGTATGTCGTCCGCGTTTGTATCATCAAATGTAATGTTTTCTTCCTCCAAAACATGTCGGACCCGCTTCCCTTGTGTAACTGTAACTTTAGAATTTTTCTTGGCTGTCGTATATGTCACACCGTTAATTTCTTCGCCCCCGCTTATAACGTTAACGGTCCTTTTCGGAGAAGGATGTTTAGGGGGCTCTTGCCTGTTCTTCATGTACGCTTGCTTACCTTTTTCGTTAAATAGTTCGGTAAGATATCCTTGCTTTAATAAATGGTCTACCTCACTTTGTAGCAATCTACAATCTGTCGTTTTATGCCATGATTGTTGTGAAATTCACACCAGTAATCAGGGTTACGCCTATTTGGATTTGATCTCATTTCTTTTGGCCACCGCACCTTGTCACCCATGTTTCTTTATACCGCTACTAATTCTGAAATGCTTACATTGAAACTGTAACCGCCAATCATTGCCTTAGAGCTTCTATCATCACCGCGTATCTCTCGCGTGTCCCGCTCTTTTCTGAACCTTGAAGATGAACCTGATTTTCTATCTCTCGACCTATGATTGTACCTTGAGTTATCCTGTTTTGATCGTGAGTCTTTTCTCGCTGGTCCCATGTAAGGTTTGTATCTGTTTTTCCCGGACCTTTTTTCAGTTTCAGCACGTCTTGAACTTACTCTCTCTTCTTTTTGAAACTGGATAATAGTATCTTCTTCTATCAGCATCTTTGTGTTGTATCTGTGGTAAACATCATTCCAGGTTGTGGCTGGAAATTCTCGCAGGCTTTCTTTGAGTCGTCTCGTGGCCTCCGAACTTTTCTCATTTAGATTGCTGGTGAATGCTTTAGCTGCCCTAGTAATCAGGTACGCGTGGCAACGTCATCCGTTCCCGCTGGAATCTGTCTACGAATTCTCTGAGCAGCTCCGAATCTCCTTGCTTTATTTTGAAAATATCCTCCATTCTTTTTTCGACTTTTTGAGCTCCCGAGTGTGCTTTAATAAATGAATCTGCAAGCTCAGCAAAAGAATTTATAGAATTTTCGGGCAAAAGAGAATACCATGTTAGTGCTCCCTTAGTGAGTGTTTCGCCGAATTTTTTGACCAGCACTGATTCAATTTCCTTTTGGTTAAATCGTTGCCCTTTACGCCAGTGGTGAATGCAGTCACGTGGTCTCGCGGATCAGTTGTGCCATCATATTTTGGGATGTCAGGCATCTTGAAGTTCTTCGGAATCGGTAAAGGAGCAACACTGGGTTTCCAAGGTTGTTGCGAATATTTATCCATATCTATTCCCTTGATTACGGGCGGTACACCAGGTATTTGCTCTATGCGATCGCTTTGCTCCTTAAGCTGTTTCTGCAAGGTTAATACTAAATTTTGCAAGTCAGAATTAGCTGTGTTACCTGGCTCGCCATCACGAGTTTCGCTGGGAGTTCCACCACTGCCTGAATTAACGAGCCCAGAACGTGGGTTTTCCAAAGTATTATTGTTCGGAGTTGGTGTTGGTGGTGCGACCGGCAACTGGCTGGCGAAAGCCTCAAGAGCTTTGCTAACCTGTTGAGCGATTAACTTTTGCAAAGCTTCGTTGATAGCCTCATCGTTTTCCAATTGATCATTTGCATTTGATTGAGATCCATCAGGGGTTCCTTCTCGAGATTGTCGAGGAGAACTTTGTGGAGAAGGGATAGGGGTCCTAACACCTTGCAGATTCTCCTGGAGTTTATGGTCTCTTTGATTGTTGTTGTCGTTGACATTCGACATGATTGATAAAAAGATAAATGTAGGAAGGACTAAATTATCAGATTCCCGGTAACAGAACAATTTGTTTAACCAAAAATAAGGATTTTGATCAAAGCTTATTTCAAGAAGAACTCGGGTTACTGATAATCAAATAAAAATAGGAATAAATGATGTAAAAAATAGTTGAATAGAAAGCAAAGTAAATATGTATATTCCAATAGTCTTTCGTGACCCTACAAATGATCAGCTTTTCCCTTTTTATAGCTATCTCTAGGTAATACGTTTTGTTTCTGTCATAATAGAGCCATTATTGACAATCAATGGCATTTAATGTAACGTTATAAATGGTAATC